>NC_091562.1:7124533-7134533 GCF_042767895.1 Penaeus vannamei
GTGTGTGTGTGTGTGTATGTGTGTATATGTGTGTGTATTTATGTATGCATGTATGTAAGTGTGTGTGTGTGCGTGTGTGTGTGTGTGTGTGTGTGTGTGTGCGTGTGTGTGTGTGTGTGTGTGTGTGTGTGTGTGTGTGTGTGTATGTGTGTGTGTGTGTGTGTGTGTGTGTGTGTGTGTGTGTGTGTGTGTGTGCGTGCACGAGTATGTTTATATATGTGTGGGGGGAGAGGAGGTGAGCGCGCGTGAGCAATACCAAAACAAAGTCCAACTCCAGCGCACATACAGTATGGCACCACGGACACTCACGCCCTGGCGGAGGCCGTGACCACAACATGTGTCACACCTGCACCACCGCCAGCACACAGGTGTTCTGTACATGCTCTACGCAGCGGACCGTGCTTCCGCGTCGGCCGCTCTGACATGTCACAGGCCGGACGCTCTCCGCTGACGGCTGGACGGGTAGCGGGAGGGAGACGGGAGAGGGGAGGCACCCACAAATAAATAAAAAGAACTCTAACCCGTATCAACCCAAGAAATCTAATATAACCATCCATCAGAAGAGATCCATAAAATTAAACATACGCGAGTTTTTGCTCAACTACGCGACGTCAGTATCGACTGGCAGGTGACCGTCGCTACCATTCTACCATTCGAAGAGGGATGGTACTGGCTGGTGCACAGTACGCCTGCCGTGGAAACCGCTCGTGTTGACAGCGGCCACAGCGGAGGTGGGTGAGCGAACGTCGGGGACAACTGCAATGACTCACGTGAAGGCAGATGTTTTGGCTTTTGGGAGTCCGGAGTAGGAGAGAGAAGGCGAGGGGGCCTGGCCAGTCAAAACAAACAGGAAAAAAGCGAACAAGTTGATTATATCATGACAAATGGTCAAGAGATTGAGACGGACAAAAGGGAACATGTGCAAGCGCGAGAGACAGTAAGAAACACATAATTTAAAGAAATTCTTTTGATGATAGGTGTGTCAATATACATGGAGCCTTTCTGGTGAATTATAAACCCATAACTCTCCGACGCCATTCATTTCCGTCGAAAATCGAAACAGGAGGGAAGAAAGTGTGCGAGCAAGACCAGTCCCGCTTTGCTGGGACACCTTAGATAAGAATCTAGGGAATCCCCCTCCTTTCCCTCCCCTCCCACTCCTCCCCATCTCCCCTCCCTCACCCCCTCCCACTCCTCCCCATCTCCCCTTCCCTCACCCCGATGCAGATGAATAAGGCGAGGTATTCAAATCCGGGGACGAACATTGGCATTTCTGCACGTTTTACGGCTCGTATCACGCGTAGCAACGGCGTTCTCGAAGGGAAAACCGAAACGGAAACGGTGGAATGTTCCGCCTCCTTGTACCTGTCCAGGCTGGGGTCAGACAGACACAGGCATACGCACACATACGCACACACATGCGGACAAACGGACGCGGGAGAGCCAGAACCGACTACCTGAGGGCAAAAGTGATGAAATCCGGCACGATCCTCACGTAAGCGGGTGGGAAGGTAGAGGAGGTGGAGGAGGTGGAAGGAGGGCGAGGAGGATGAGGGTAGGAGGGAGAGGAGAAAGGGAGGGAGGGGCAGGGGGAGGGGGGGGACGATCAGCTGACATGTGGTGTACTCAACCCATTCCAGTCTCCGACCTTCCCTTCTCGACCATTCACAAACGTGTCTCGACTAAGCAGTGCTACCTTACGTGTCGTCGGGGAACAGCGGGGAGGGTGTGGGAGAAGGCTCTGCGCTTCACATCCCTCCCCCAGACACCCGCGAGGGCCAGAGGGAAACGCAGAACAAGGAAGAACAAAAAAAAGAACGAGGAACGAACACGCAGTTGAGTCCCTTCGAGAGAGCTGGCGAAGTCGCGTCGACTTGTTCCCTCACATCGTAACTTATCGACCCGTTTTTGCGGTGTTTCTCACTGACATACAAAGTCCGCGTGACCTTGCGATCGGCGTCCTCTTATCGCCGACGCCTTTCGCCCTCCCCAGTCGCCAGGATACACGACAGACAATAACTTTTGGGTCGACGAAGCGGAGCCCAAACTGGTTAGGTTCGCGGCGATTTCAAAACACGTCTTGGAGTCCCATTTATCACTTACCTCGGCGGTTGAAGGGACGGACCCTCACGGCCACGCGTATCTTATCCATTGTAAAGGTCTAGTTTTAAACACCAAAAAACACAATATATCTGATTTTTCTTTTTTACTCCATATTGAGCGATACTATGGTTATCACACTGGCGAGCACACAACTTTCCTTCTCACTCGCTCATCGCAAACTGAGTCAGAACATCCGGGGACTGAACAACTCGCCCCAGGGCTGTGAGGATGCCGTTGACCGCTAGAATTTTATCTTTTCTGCAAATATATTACTTTTCATAGAGTACTTACATTTCGTTGTATCGTGCAATGAGGTTCTATAATAACAATATATAATTGATTTAATCTTAGAAATATTCTGAGTTTCACAGCAATCTTACAAAATATAAGAATATAATACTATGTTGGTTGTTATTTTATCCGTTTTCTATGATTAGATATTTTACCATAGACTATATTATTTATTTGTATTATTGCTGTTACGAGAAACTTTTAGTGTATTCCGAATACTGCTAATCAAAACTCAATGAGAAACTTTACCGAAATTAGGAATATATTTTTACACCATTACTGAAAGTATTTTATCGAGTAATGCCAGATTTTCTTCACCAAATGAGGAATAGGAAAGTCCCGGAGAGCGTGAAATAGTTACATAAGGTAAAATCCGGGTAATTTTAACTTATCCTTAGAATGTTTTTGTGTGTGTGTGTTTTTTTTTATGTAAAGAAGGAAATAGTTAAATAATCAAGCAAGGATAAAGATATAGGTAAGGATGATATGATCACTTATGACGAGGAAATTGCCAAATATTATTGTAGACAATGAAGATAGAGAGTTTTTGATAATGGTAACTGCAGTGGTATTTATAAGTCATGCCTAATGAGCTAATGATAATAGCAATAATACCGACATTAATGATAACAATGATAATAATAATAATAATAACGATGATGATAATAAAACACCAATAATTGGAGTGATGATAGAAATAATGATGATATTCATAATTATATTAATAATCGTAAAATGACAATAACAATAATAGATAATTATGATAATGGTAATAGCTATAATGAAGATGATGAGAATGATAAAAATTATGTCAGTTGTAATAACGACAGTAATTATAATAATTATTATAATGATAAACAGTACAGGATGATAATAATGATAATGATTATGATAATAGTAAGGATAATAATAATAATAACAACAATTATGATAACGATAATAATAAGAATAGCAATGATGATAGCAATGAAAGTAATGATAATAACAATAATAATAATAATAGTAATAATGACAATGACAATAAAAATACCAATAATAATGATAGCGATGACAAAATAATAATGATAATGATAAGGATAATAATCATAACAATGATAATGAGAATGATAATAGTTATTATCATTATTATTATCCCTATTACCATAATCATTATCATTATTATTATGATAACAATACCAATAATAAAAATGAAGGTGAAAATGCTCATAATAATGATGCTACTACTACTACTACTACTGGTGATTATAATGATGACGAAAATGAAATTATGGTAATAATGATATTGATAACAACAGCAGCAGCAACAACAGTAATGATAATAATGGCAATGATAATGATAATAGTAATAGTAATAGTATTAATAATGATAATAATAATAGTATTAGTATTGATAATGCTAATAATAATGATGATAATGATAATGAAAATGATAATAACGATGATGATAATAGTAGTTTTTTATCATAATAGAAATGATATTGATAATGATAAAGATAAAAATGGTAATGAACATAAAAAAAGCTGATAATCATGATAATGATGATAATGATAACGATGATAATAATAACAATAATGATAATAATAATAGTAATGATGATAGCAATAAAAATATTAGATAATAATAATGATAAAAATAATGATAATGCTTAAAGAAAAATAATGATAATCATGGTAATGATAAGAATAGCAATACTAATAACAATGATGATGATGGTATTGATAATAGTGATAATAATAATAATAATGATGGTAATAATAATAATAATAATAATAATAATGATAATAATAATAATAATAATGATAATAATAATAATAATAATAATGATAACAATAATAATAATAGCAACAATAACAACAATAATGAGAAAAATATTATTATCAACTATAATGACACTGATGATGATAGTAATGAAAATAGAAACAATAATTATGATGAATATAATGAGAATAACAATAATAGCAGCAGGTGAGAAGACTTCTATATTCTGATCCTTTGGTGAAAATCGTGCATGAAGAAAAAAATTGCGAGGGTTTAATCTCTTCTAGCCATAAACAGTTCCATTGAGCTACTGGAGAAAGGTATTAAAGAGAGACAAAGATAAGAGGGGTGAATTGAGAGCCGCCGCGGAAGGCACCACAGGTAAAGGCACTATCACACTAGCACTTTTTCCGTCATTTTTTTGCGTTTCCGAATGAACTCCTTATGAAAATCATGTAAACAAACATGGCGCTATCGGAGTGAGGTCCCGGGAATCACACGAACATTCTCATACATTTTGCGTTATTTTAAAGAAATATGATGATGTATATTGTAGATGCGAATGTTCTAGAATATTAGCTCATGTTTACATTCACTCATCCTATCTAATTTATTAATAGCACAAGATCAACACGGAAATTAGTCAGAGGGAAACGGTCGTAACCGTCTTGGTCTGGGAGGTTTGTAGACGATCCTTTTTGAAAGCCTCAGATTCAGACGGAACCCCAGAAATTGACGGAAAAAGTGCTAGTGTGATAGGGCCTTAAGGTTTATGTTATTGCTAATGTTCACATCTTTGTTTCCGTTTTGGGAAGTACTTTGTGGTCCACTTTATTTATACTCTGTTGAAGAAAAACTTAGGCAGCTTCTACACGAGGTAAACATATGAATGCCTAGGAGTGAATGAAAGCAAATATATACAGCTCAGTGTGCTATGAAAGAAAAGATTCAGAAGTGATACTGCAGGATAATAAAGATTTTTTTTATGAAAAGAGAGCTGCAAAAAATGAAGCCAAAAGTTCATTATAGCCAAATAGACTCACTCAAGGGCAGATGTAAATAGCCTTTACCTGCTTAGAAAAGAGGAAGGAGGAGGTTTTGTCAAGCTGGAACTGTTCTATAAAACTACAACCATAAGACTTCAGGCTTAAATCCAGAACACCCACTGCCAGGTTGGAAAACAAGCAAATGCTCGCAGTGACGCCGATCTTGAGTCAGGTATGATTATTTTTGCTCGCACCCTATTGTATTTCTCGTAGATATTTGAATTCCAACGTAACCAACACATCAACACAAAACTCATCCATACTTAAGAGCTAGTATAATGACAATCACGTATTTATTGTCACTTCAGAACATCGTTTTTAAGTGAAAAACTATCTCGGTTGCTTGCTCCATTACTGTCCTTTACTTGTAGGTCGCAGCCCATATATTGTCGTTGATCGCTGCGACGCGTCCGCATAAAACGACATATTTTCCAACCAGGGCCACTTATGGGATAGAACAACCATGCCAACGAAAATGCACCCCTAAATAATTCTGTTTGATCAGTAAAGAGGCAAACAATCGTAAAAGAGAACTAAGCATTTATGAAGAACAAAATGACTTCCGGTTTGATAACAATCACATCTATCCAACTAAAACAACAAAGAAAATATAAGCTAAGATAAAGGACACGTGCATAAACTCTGCAAAACGAATGGCAGATAAAAACACTACATGAACAGTATCCTTCTCGTGCAAAGGCAGCAGATGTAGACATTCCAGTGGCTGAAAGGCTCTTGACTGCCCTCGTACTTTCTTCTTTCAGCACGTGATCAAAGTTTGCCAACAAGAAACTATCAAGCAAAAGTGCACAACGGTGCTGAACCAAAACGCAGACTTTTCGGTAAAAAAGTAGAAACAGTTGATTATTTTGTAGGCGGATGCTCACTGCTTGTAGGGACCGAGTACAAAATAAGACATAATACAATGAGCCAGTATCTACAGGGTATCATCTCCAAGTACTTTTCTGTCCTACATGCGACAAAACTGATATAAACACCCATCTTTACCGGTCATGAAAGACAACTATGGATTTTTACCATTCATACAGATCGTACCATCAAAAAAGGCAGGCCTGATATTTTCACGAAAGCCCTCAATATACTTTTTCTGTAACAGATATGACTGTACCGGCCGTCAGTGCTATTGCATCTATGCAGTTCGGCAAATTATCCAAATACAAAGATCTCGAAATAGAAATCCAACGAAGAGGGTAATCGTGAACTGGAGCACACGGAATGACCAAGAAAGATGTCACAAAATGTACAGAAAATGTAACAGGGGAAAAAAAACAATTATCTTTGAGATTAAAACAAATGCTTTGCCCACATCCTAAGAAAGTTCCTGTCGATAAGAAATCATTCCATCAATTAAACGACACAACAATAACATTATAGTGAACAGGCTTAGGTTAGTTGGGGAATCCCTCCTCACTAGAAAAAAAAATATATATATATATAAAAGATAATAATAATTATAATAATATTTTAAGTGTCAAAAAATTGTTTCTATCTCGCAATGCCAAAGAATCCTTTAAAACATCTTGGATCCGGATCACCACCAAAATTTAATGGCACAACTCTGGTAAAAACGTTGTAACTTTTTGAGATACCCTGCTAACCAACTAACAAACTAACTAACCAACGCTCCCAAAACATATCCCCTTTGGCGGAGTTAATAATAATATCCATTCAGCCCCAATAGAATAAAATACTTCACGCGTGTACGAGTTTGAATGATAATACCAATGATATTGATGACAATGAAAAGTCTCGCAGCCGGAACAATAATCAATCAATAGTTTTGTACTTATTGTTACAAATCACTTTATATTTGAGACGGGTGAGCGGCAGCGTTGAGGTGAATGGATGTGGCTTCTGGTGCAAATGTGATGTTACTGCATTGACTTTTTATGTAGAAAATATGACTGGAATTTATTGTAGATTCCGACACCGATGAGTCATCAGTAAAAGTAAGTATAAGGAGGATTCTGCCTTACGTTGAAAATAAAGGGTTACTTAAGATAAACATTAGTTACATCATCTAATGAATGGTGAACTCGTAGGTGTATTTCCTTATCTTACGTATTTTTAACACACCTTTGTTGATAAAGGTTAGCAGTTTGGTTCGTTAATTAATTGAGGAAAACAGACTTTTAAACGCGCTTTGGGAATCAAGCTTTGTAAACTCCTTAAGTGATTTTTGCTGTGAAATTCACAAGGAGGATTATCATGATCATTTTCTTCTATACTCCAGGTTTTCTGCATCAATGTAATGTGAAATGACAAAGGAAGTAACACAATAAATAAATAAACATGTAAGCAATGACGTTAAATAGCAATCAATACTTTGCCCTATTTTGACGTCTTGTTAGCATGTCATTGCACTTACACTAGCTCCATATCTTACTGAACTTGTGTTGAGATGAATGTATGTGAGTAATACGAGAATATCGGGAAGATTAGATAAGAAAGAAAAGAATGGGAGAGAAAATCGGATAGGAAGTAATAAAACTAGTTATTAGTTATTGGCAACACCTATTTCATTATTAAGAGTGACAATATGTATTTTAACTGCTTTATAGGGTACTGGGGACAAGCTTTGATATTTACAGGCTTCAATTCTAGCTTTGTTTACAGTCTTGTTGTCTAGCAAGATTCATCATTTCACTTTCGTAAAAAAAGCTATTTGACATTTATGATGTGAGTGATTATTCGACGTCTAACCTAAAGTAGTGCGGCCTATACTGTTAGTACAGGAGTCTATATGATCGTGAACATATATAACGAATTACTCAGTGACAGAATCGTTTCACTGGGCCTCCAGTTCGAGATGGGCTTTAGGGCAACGGCTTACTAGGCCTACTGGTAAATCCGGTCCTGTTTCATTTGGTACATGGCGTCACGTGACACAAATGCAACAATATAGATCATTTTTGTGTGTGTGTAAAACGGTGAGGTTTTGTGGGAATTAAATATATCAGGAATGTTAATAGAAATATTGCAATGCAGTCAGCAGTTTTGAATGTTGTAGTCTTGTTGTAGCGTAGTTGGGAATATCAAAAGCTGCACTAGTAATGCTGCATCATGAATATTACTAAAGCCAAGTTGATCAGGAGAGCTAGTCATGTCCCCATTACACACACACTCTCATATTTCGAGTCGTTCATAATTTAAAAAAAACTTGAATAAACCCTTAAATAAATACCCACAATACAGTACTTGGCCCTGACGCCGAGTTTAAAACAATTTTAATTAAACTGTCTAAACATTTCCATAAAAGAAATAAAGAATCTCTTTTTACGCTGTAATTAAATCCCAGGATGAAATCAGCGAAAGTTTGATGGACGAAAAAAAAAGAAAAAACGCTCTGGATGCGCACTTGTTACTGGGATTTTCCTGCAGTTTTTGGCGTAATTTAACTCGTACTGAAAATGATTCGAAAAATGGGGTTGATAAAGGGAAGTGATTCGTCTATGCAAACTACCATTAGGATTTGTATCTACCCTGTTGTTGTTGATAATCTTATAATGAAATGGTTAGCATTATCGTTATCGTTACTATCATTGTTACTATATATATTTTTTCTATTTACATCATTATAATTATTATTACTACTATTGCAACAGCTAATAGTAATAGTGTTTCTATTGTTGTTGTTAGTATTATCATCATTATTATCATGATTTTTACTATTATTATTATTCTTACTCTTATTCTCATGACTATCATGATTATGATTATCCTTATTGATATTATCTTTATCATTGTCATTCATCATCATTATTTTCATTATTACTCATCACCATTATTATCACTATTATTATTATTATTATTATTATTATTATTATTATTATTATTATTATTATTATTATTATTATTATTATTATTATCATGGTCATTATATTTCCTTAGTAAAATTACCATTATCATTACTGTTGTCATTGTTATTGTTACCATTACATCATTACTGTTATATATATATAAGTATTACTATTATCATTATCATTATTATCAATATCATATTACTATTGTTATTATTTTCATTATCATTATAATTTTCACTGTTGTTGTTATCATTATTGTTATTATTTTTATCATTATTTTTTATATTATCATTTTTATTATTGTTAATATTATTATTATTATTACAATTATTATTACCATCATCATTATCATAATGTTTAACATCTAAATCATAGGTATTTTGTCAAGTGCAGTGATTCAGAATTAGTGGAAACATGCAGCACTGGTACAATTCTACGTGTTATTGTATGTTTCTATATATAATGATAATAATAATAAGTGAAACAAGATTCCTATTGTCATACAACGTGCACTCTTGTCAATATGAGAACACTCCCATTATTAATCATCAATTCGTTGTCGTTACTGATATCATGATCATTATTATTATATAAGGCAGCAGTGACGAGTTTGTTATTCCTTCTTATTTTGCAATCACATTAGTATCGCTAACATCATCAACATCCATCATATACTTAACGGAATCATTGCTTCACTGTGGCTTTAATCATCATTAATATGATTAGCTTTATCATGTTACCTAGTTAATGCTATTAGCTATAACCACTATAGGAGTGCAGTTGATAATGGCAATAAGGCAATAATCACATTATTATCACCATTATCATTATTACGTCGCCAACATTCCCGTCGCACCTGTACACTCTAAACATACGTCTTGGCTCTCTTTCCAACTACCAATACATACCATGGACCTCGATAGACACAATTCCATGATCTTACTACCGGTTTTGTTCATGGACTCCTTTTCTAAAAT
>NC_091562.1:7137033-7139533 GCF_042767895.1 Penaeus vannamei
TGTGTGTGTGTGTGTGTGTGTGTGTGTGTGTGTGTGTGTGTGTGTGTGTGTGTGTGTGTGTTGAACTACAGCTGGCTCGAGGAGGTGTCATGGCGTCCCACAGGGCTATTTCGAGGATCGTTCAGTGAAAATATAACCATGAAATTCATTACTTTCCATCCTTTTTCGTGCATTATAACTAACCCAACTCTGCTCCCAAGCTACTCTGCTGTAGCTCTCGTGACCTTGAACTCCGGTGACCTGTAGATAACTCAGCTTTGGTCTGGCGGATGGTGGCAGAGCCAGCTGTGCATCTCTGACCTCGAGTGAATTCAGACTGACTCGCTACACCCTGGAAGGACCTTTCTAAGGAGTGAAATCTTCTCGATCAATCGTGCTTGCTCGTTGACTCATTTTCTCATGCTCTAAGAAAAGAGCGGCCAGTCTGTTAGGCGTGAGAGGCCCGACCCAGTGGATAGTCATATATACAGACATGCATATATACGCTGAAATATATGCACGTCTGTCTATCGGTCTGATGTATATACATTTAACTATTTACCTGCCCGGTAGATATGCATGTCTAGACTGATTGATATGAATTAACTTCTGTGTATAGGTATGTCCGTGTATATGAATATTTATTGGGTCGGGCCGCAGGTGTCTCGAAACGGGAAAGGCTAGATCAGCAGCAACTCGAGGATGTGTCATGCCGTCTGATTCTATTTTTGGAAAAAAAAGCACATGGGGTTTATTTTGATGACGTCACAAAAGTTACGGATGCTTTGTGAATGTGAATGTCGATCATTTTGGTCTTTTCAGTGTTCAAAAAGGATGGAAAATAATGATTTTAATGGTTATATTTTCATTGAACAATTATCAGAACAAACGCCATGACACCTCCTTGAGATGCTACTGATCTAGCCATTCCCATCTCGAAGCTAGGAACGATTCTCAGAGTTAATAACGTAGACGTAAGGGAAAGTCGTTCATTCCAGTTTGGATACGTGATTTATATCTGGGATTCATATCCTTTCGATGGTAGAAGCAAGGTGCGCAAAATAGGTATTCTCTTCCAACATGTGATTCCTGAATAATATTTTACCGGCCTATCAAACTGATCAGTCGACACTTCGCTTCTATTGATCCTTTGAGCCCAAGTCCAGAAACGTGGCACAGACATGAAATTGATCCCGCTCATTGTACCATGACGTTTTGCATGGCACGGAAATGTTTTCGTGGAAATGAAATCATAATTCCGCTAACCTCGGGAGATGAGACGAATCTTTTCACAAGAGGCTGATGAGAACACGTGGGTATGAATATGCAAAACCTCATCTCGACCTCTTGCACTTTTAGTTCAGTTAGCAGAACTGGGTCTATATTTAGGGCAGATTCTGCAATTGATTAATTATACACAAAGACAAAGGCACACACACGCACACGCACAAAAACAAAAAACATCCATCTCATTAGAGCTACAGTTATTTGTTATTATAGGTATAATAATCGTGTTAAGTGTGGCGTTTCTAGTGGCTACACGCACACATTATTTACATACATGTGTATGTTAATAATGTGTGTGTGTGTGTGTGTGTGTGTGTGTGTGTGTGTGTGTGTGTGTGCGTGTGTGCGTGTGCGTGTGCGTGTGTGTGTGTGCGTGTGTGTGTGTGTGTGTGCGTGTGTGTGTGCTCCAAAACTACACCGAGAAATCCACATCAACACAAATCAGTAATGGAGAGAGCGCCATTACTTCCCGGCAGCCAACAAGACTGTCCCGTGCAGTAAATATCGGTCGAGAGCCCCGCCCTCCGCCGCTGAGCTGCCTCATAAAGGGGATTCCGGTGCCATCCACTCGCCCAGCGCTGATCTCGTGGTATTGGCTTGCGGCGGGAGTTCCAGGTCCGGACTTTGGTGTTCGGGTTAAAAAAAAAAAAAAGTCGTGGTCATTTCGGGTCCTCTGAGATATGGAAGTAGTGTGTCTGTTGAAATATATTCACCCAGGCTTGGTTGACTGAGGCGCGGGTGACAGGGCTTTACTCTACTGACCTGCAGATGACTCTACCTTGCTCTGTGGCGTTTTGTTTTGTTTTGCTCTGTGAACTCTGGCTAATCCAAGCTCACTCTCCTGAAGTACAGTGCAGCTACTCCAATTACATTTTATATCGTGGAAGGACGTTAGCACTATTTCATATTCTTGTTTTCTATTTTAAATCGCATTATGGTTCGCAACTTTGCATCTGTTTTGCATTTCCTTTTTGGAAACGCCAGATTTAATTTAAGTCACAGAAAGAGCAGTTATTGTGTCTTGAAATACTCAAAACTTTCCCCCCGAAAGTTTGGAACTCATAAGGCAAGAACAGTTTTTCTTAAAAAGTTTACAGTTGTCAGCATGTCGTGTGCTTCTTTTAATGGGTTCCTAAAAATAGGTTCTTTGTAAGTGCATTTGTGGATTGTTCTTACTTTTGCAGTGAACTGTTAGCGTTATGCAAGGTTAAAAGCTTACAGATCAAGGGTTTGA
>NC_091562.1:7144533-7152967 GCF_042767895.1 Penaeus vannamei
CACACACACACACACACACACACACACACATATATATATATATATATATATATATATATATATATATATATATATATATACATGTGTGTGTGTGTGTGTGTTTGTGTGTTTATGTGTGTGTTTATGTGTGTGTGTGTGTGTGTGTGTGTGTGTGTGTGTGTGTTTATGTGTGTGTTTATGTGTGTGCGTGTGTATGTGTTTATGTGTGTGTGTGTATGTGTGTGTGTGTGTGTGTGTGTGTGTGTGTGTGTGTGTGTGTGTGTGTGTGTGTGTGTTTATGTGTGTGTGTGTGTGTTTATGTGTGTGTGTGTGTGTGTGTGTGTGTGTGTGTGTGCGTGCGTGCGTGCGTGCGTGTGTGCGTGCGTGTGTGTGTGTATGTGTGTGTGTGTGTGTGTGTGGAGAGATAGAGATAGAGAATGTGTGTGTTTGTAGAGAGAGAAAGAAAAAAGAAAGAAAGATAGATAGTAACAGAACTCTTATCTAAGCAGACAGACGTCTCCAGACGGAAGCGAATGCCTGCCTAACCGCGCTGTCTCTCCTCCAGGCGCACCATGAACCCGGGCCGCTTCGTCAACGGCGACTTCGTCCTGACCGACGACCAGAGGAACGGCCTGAACTTCCGCTTCGCCCCCGAGCCCAACGGCCCGCTGCACATCGGCCACGTGAAGACCTTCCGCACCAACTTCAACTGCGCCGTTGACAACGACGGCCTCATGATCCTGCGCTTCGACGACACCAACCCCGAGACGGCCTCCGCGCTCTACTGCTGCGACGCCGAGGAGATGCTGCAGTGGCTTGGCTACGACATCGGAGACTTCTTGACGACCTTCACGTCCGACTACTTCGAGGAGTTGCTCGAATATGCTCGCACGATGATTAAGAGTGGCCTCGCGTACGTGTGTCACGAGGACTCCGTCGGTTCTGCGGCCGCGTCCCCTTGGAGAGACCGGCCGATAGAGGAAAACATTCGTGAATTCGAGAGGATGATAGACCGTGCATATCCTAAAGGCCAAGCCGTCCTTAGACTGAGGTATGAAGACAAGCATTTTAAGGACCCTGTGGCCTACAGGATCAAGCAGGGCACTCATTTCAAGACAAAGGATAAATGGGTGGTGTATCCAACCTACGATTTCAGTCATCCCATTGTGGACTCTCTTGAAACTATCGCTGTGTCTATTTGCACCTCGGAATTTGCACACCACAGGGATTTATATAACTGGATCCAGGACAGGCTGGACCTCCCGTTAGTTCCCCAGCAGGAGCAGCCGAGGCTGGCGATAGAAAATGTACTATTATCAAAGCGGAAATTGATCAGCTTACACAGCAGGGGTCTTCTGCGTGACATGGCGGACCCGCGGCTGGCGACTCTCGCTGGCCTCCGGAGTCGCGGCATTCCTCCTTCGGCGATCCAGAAGTTCGTGGCTCAAGGATTCCGCGAGTTTAGTCACCTGCTCGATATCACCAGGAGGGAGCTGCTGCCCGGTGCCAAGGCCTACAAGATGGTCCTGGATCCACTCTGCTGCCAAGTGATCAACTACTCGGACCTTAAGAAACACAATGGGAACCCGCAGGAGCCACTGATCAAGCCCTACTTCTTCATCAGTGGCCTGGACTTCGTCGACGAAGACACACCGGAGGGCAGTCCGTCGCGCTTTCTGTCTCGCAACAGGCCCGCGAGCCTCTTTGGGCTGCCATACAGGATCACCGTGAGGAACGTGGAGCGCCGCGACGGAAAAGTCCAAGCCCTGGCAGTCACCCTCACTCCCAACAAGAAGTCCAGTCACATCAGGTCCTTGGTCTGGGTCCCCGATCCCTGCAGTGCCACTCTTGTCTACGTCAACCAGGTCTTCAAAGGGAGCGACCAAGAACCTGCGCCTCTGCTGTATGCGCCGGTGTTCGTGGAGCCGGAGTTCTTCTCCCCCGTGAAGACAGGCAGACGGTTCATCTACGGACAGACCTTCCGGGCAGTTAACATCGGCTACGTCACGGTCTCGAATAGGTCTAGAAGGCATGACATACTGTTAAACGTGACGTGTTTCCTGAAGCACAAACGAGAATATCTGAAGAAAATTCTTAAATGTTTTACAGACATGCCTTAGCTTAGTTAACTTATAACCGTAGTATTTTACTGACAGCTACAGGGAATATTGTTTCACTGTTTCTTAATCTTTGGTTCTCGTGTATGTATGTGTATCTTCATTTATTTATTTGTGTGTGTGTGCACGCGCGCGCGCGCCGACTGCACGCACCTGAACACAAAGTCGACTTGATGAAAAATAACGGAATATATTAGATACTATTTTGTCACTTTCAATCGTATTGTTACTTTCTCTAAAGGGAATCAGGTATAGACTAGCGATTCTAGCTTTTTAAATGCTGTAACAACCACTACATGTGATATTGTATTTTTTTATCATGACCAGGGCACTTTATGTTCATGTTCTTATCTGTTCGTTTCATTACGTAAAATGATAGCATATTTACAGGAGACTACATTATTTTGATCATGTAAAACCTTTTACATCTCTTAATTTTGACTTGTTTTTTTTTTTCTTTTAAAAATTTATATAACACGTTTCATACAGATTTTAAAAAGGCGAAAGACCAGATATTTTAACTGATCCATTATATATTTTATGGCTAAGACCCTTGTGTTATGTAAGAAAAGTTTAGTTTTATCATTAAAGCATCCATTTTGCCCATAATTTAAATCTGTTCATTTTCAGTTGTTCATATACCTCTAATAATAACATACATCGTTGATTTTGTTGGAACATGTAATGATATAGAATGTTCTTTTCAAAGGCGCAAAGAATGATAGGAAAGACAGCTCTCGTTTAACGTGTAACATTATGAATGATTGTCATTGGAAACTACTTAATGTGTTTTGGTAATGTAAAACTCACTGTTAGTTCTTCCTCTTGGATAAAAAGGATAAATGAAAATGTATAAAGATGTGTATCGTGTAACCATTAGAAGACAACTCTCGGAAATAAATTTGATGATTAATGATCAGGTGTCTTTTTGAAATGAGAACTAGCATAGATGTTTGGAAAAGACTTCATAGTGTGGGAGAGGAAATAAACAAAAATAGATAGATGGAGAGAGAGAGAGAGAGAGAGAGAGAGAGAGAGAGAGAGAGAGAGAGAGAGAGAGAGAGAGAGAGAGAGAGAGAGAGAGAGAGAAAATCACCCTGATAAAAAGAGGGAGATAGATCGATAGAGAGAATGATAGATCCATAAGTACATACACAATGATATTGATAATAATAATGATAGTGCTAATTATGATCATAACAATAACAATAATAATAATAATAATAATAATAATGATAATGGAAATGATGATAATGATGATAATAATAATAATAATGATAAGAATAAGAATAATGATACTGATAATAATAATAATATTGATAGTAATAATGATTATAATAAGAAAAATAATTATAAGAATAAAGATGAAAAATAATAGTAATGATAATGATATTGAAAATAATTATAATGATAATGATATAAAAATAATAAAAATAATGATATTGTAAATCATAATGATATTGATATTAATAATGATTATATTAACAAGTCATGATGATGAAAATAATATCAATTATGATAATTTTAATGATTATGATCATAAAAATGATGATAATAATATTATTATTAATGATAATGATAATAATAATAATAATGATAATGATAATAACAATGATAGCAATAATGTAACTTATAATGATAAAAGAATAGAATGTAATAATGATGATGATAACAATAATAATAACGATAATAACAATAACAGTAACAATAGTAGGAGTAATTAGAGTAATCAAAATATCAATAATAATAATGAATACAATGATAATAATGATAATGATAATGATGATCATAATGATAATGATTTTAGCCATGTAAACGAATACGAAAAAGATAGTATTTTGAGAACGATATCCACTTTTAAATCTTATCCATACAAAATAAAAAATTATCAAGATAACCAGTTTCCAACGTTAAAATGGAACAGTCACCCATTAAAACTTAACATTTTCTCTGATACGCATTGGATTCCGTTTTCTTTTATTCCTTCGACGAATCAATAGAAAAGATCGGAATGGCGGGAGGACTGCTGGGACTCTCACAGTAATCGTTGGTCAAAGTACATGGCGGACGGAGATGTTTATACAGGTAATGTCTTATTAACACCAGCCGACAAGAAATAATAATGTCTTTGAAGCTTAAAGGAAAAACTTCTACACTACATGAACGCAGGTTATCATTCTACTGTGAGGAAGCATTTTGCACTAGTTAAGTCAAACCTATTTTCACAAATTCTTAAAGATTTAGAAATACATTTACCTGCAATTCTATTTCTACTCCTCTCCTATCATGCCAACACTGGCAGAGCATATTTACATTACTACATTTCTTTTCACACACAAACTCCCCTCTCCCTCTCTTCCACTCTTCTCTCTTTTCAATCTCTCTCTCTCTCTCTCTCTCTTTCTCTCTTTCTCTCTCTCTCTCTCTGTGTGTCTCTCTCGGTCTGTCTCTTTCTCTCTCTCTCTCTCACTTCCCTTCCTCCCTTCCTCACTCCCTCCCTCCCTCTCTCTCTCTCTCTCTCTCTCTCTCTCTCTCTCTCTCTCTCTCTCTCTCTCTCTCTCTCTCTCTCTCTCTCTCTCTCTATCTATCTATCTCTATCTCTCTCACTCCACCCTCTCTCACTCTCTCTCTCTCTCTCTCTCTCTCTCTCTCCCTCCCTCTCTCTCCCTCTCTCACTTTCCTTCCTTCCTTCCTCCCTCCCTCCCTCCCTCCCTCCCTCCCTCCCTCCCTCCCTCTCTCTCTCTCTCTCTCTCTCTCTCTCTCTCTCTCTCTCTCTCTCTCTCTCTCTCTCTCTCTCTGTGTGTGTGTGTGTGTGTGTGTGTGTGAGTGTATATATGTGTGTATAAATACATACATACATATATATATATATATATATATATATATATATATATATATATATATATGTATATATATATATATACATACATACATACATATATATATATATATATATATATATATATATATATATATATACATATATATTTAGTCATGTATATATACATATACATATATGCATGTAAATATTCATATATATATATGTATATATATAATATCATCTGGAAAAAGAAAGGGGAATGAGATTTGTAAACGCATGATGTATAGAGATAGGTAAATAGTGCGTGATATATTGATCAACTGTTGAAAAATGATTTCTAGATAGAAACAGGAAGCGACGGGAATCGGAGGACCCCATACCCAATGGCTTATTCATTTAACAACATGTTAAAATAACAACATCTGTCTCAGGCACTTGTTATCTAACGATCACCTCTAGCTTCTGCCTGCTGTTGCCTCCCTCCCTCTTTCTCTCTTCACTCTCGCCATCTCTCTCCTCCTTAGAATGCAGAGAGGGCAGCGCCATCTACACGTGGGGCGTAAAGCATACACCAAACTGTGAACGTGATATGAATTTGGACTTCCGCTTGCGAGTCTATGTATACCTTACGGCTAAGATTAGTTAAGATTCCTCTAAATAACATAGGAAAACACCAACACGTCATCACAAACAACAGTTATGATCACACATTAATTTTATGGAAGAGCAGATTCGTCAATTTAGCCACAAGAAAGACCCCATTCAAATTTCCCTCTCTCCTAACCGTAGACTTGATATCGTAAAACCGACTGGAATCTAGGGCAAAATCTGAAACAGCGCGCAATGATAAAATTCCTTTGTAAAACAGAAACTCCTCCAATCTAATGTGAGGTTGCTTAGCGTGCCGTCCTCAGTCGCATCATGTAAAATGCGCGCTCCTTTTAGGTTAGCTCCTTTAAAAGGCGGTAAGCCTTCCCTGTAATAGGAGCGAGGGAGAGGGGGAGGGATAAGGAGAGGAGGGGATACAAAAAGAGATAGAGAGAAGAACGGTAGGAGTGGTGTGCGGAGAGAGAGAGAGAGAGAGAGTGTGTGTGTGTGTGTGTGTGTGTGTGTGTGTGTGTGTGTGTGTGTGTGTGTGTGTGTGTGTGTGTGTGTGTGTGTGTGTGTGTGAGAGAGAGAGAGAGAGAGAGGGAGGGAGGGAGGGAGAGAGCGAGAGAGAGAGAGAGAGAGAGAGAAAGAGACAGACAGACAAAGAGAGAGAGGTGCTGAAAGAGAGCGAGAGGGGAAGAGAAAATAGCCCTGAATCGTTGTGCTTGTTTATAGACAAAGCTAAAAAGCTAAGACCCCGCATTGTAAGACCGTCTCTGCCTGAAGGAACGTGTTTACATTGGCTTACAAAAATTCTGAAATATCTTTGAACTGCTTCCTTTCGCATTTCAGATTCGTCAAAAGGATTCGTGTCAGTGCTTGCTTACAAGAATAACAGTTTGCATTCAGTGAGATTGGCTTTGTGAATTTCCTTTTGGATTCGGTGTGATCTCTGCTCCTAAACTTATTATTTTTTTTTCAGATTCCCCCTTTAGCGTATCTTATTTCTTCCAGAATCTGTACTGTGATCAGATAGTGCTTTTCCCTAAAAATCCTTATGTTTCTTTTCAGTGTGTAGTTGCATGATTACCAGCAAAGTGCATTGTATGACCAGGTCACGTGATTTTACAAGCAGGATTAAGGAAAGGGAAAGAGCACACGCGAAAACCCAGTGCAAATTTACATTATTCTTTCCAGCACGTATTAAAAAAAAAACCTTATGACGCCTTCATTTATGCTTCGTTTTAGGGCGCTGGATGCGGTCGAGTTCGCCTTTTTCTGGAAAGTATTTCGGCGGTTGCAGGATTCCTTCTGCTGCGCCGGCCGCTGTTGCTGCGGGAAAAGCTCAAGTGCTGGTCATTAGCGGCAGAGCTCAATTAGGGTTTTTTTCCCTGGTGTTTCGAAAGCCCTTCAGTATGTCTCAGAAAGAGAATATATATATATATATATATATATATATATATATATATATATATATATATATATATATATATATATATATACACACATACACACACACACACACACACACACAGGCACACACATGTGTGTGTGCCTGTGTGTATAGATGTATATATACATATATATACATATACATATATATATATATATATATATATATATATATATATATATATATATATATATATATATATATATATATATATATAAGCAACAAGATAAAAGCAACAGCACGAAAAGCGCAAACAAGTTAAATAACGAACACGGAAGCAACGGCGCCGGGGAGGAGGGGCGTCTTCGCAGAACCACAAGGCGTTCGGAAGTGATGCGAGTCTAAAACAGGGACGTTGGCAACCGCGTCAACTTTCCCGGAAAAATTCGAACAATGCAAGATTCCTTTGCTCGAAGGCGTTTTTGTGCTTGTTTATTTTTTTTACCTATTTTGATTTCCTATTTGAGTCATATTACCCATTGCTAAGTTGTTATTGAATTATCCATCATTCCTCGTTTATCTCTTTTACCTTAGGCCATAGCATTTTTTTTCTTGAATAGCGAGCCCGCCGACATTTATTTCCAGGAAAAAAACAAAAACATCCCGATCTCTTTTTTTTTTGTAATTGAATTTATGAACTGTTTATAGGCCTATCCCTGCCTGCGACCCGAAGGAATTGCGACCGTTAATAGTGTTAAAAGTGATAATAGTGTTCATTATAACACATTTTGAGAAGCTTGACCAAGGAAGGCTTGTAACTGAGTCGTTCTGTCGCTAGAACTTCGTGGGGATTACGTGTCAATTGCGTCAGTTGTATCTCTTGCAAGTTATTCGTTCTCGCCCAGTCAGTGACGTTTCTCATTGAAGTTATTGGAGTTACTGAAGTTTTGGAACTCTTGAACGAAGTGTATGTATGTTCAGAGAAGTTATTTACTGAATTTATGAAGTTATTCAATGAAATGGAAATATGCTGAGGGAAGTTCAAAGTTATTCCTAATCTTGTTCATTAATATTCCTGAAGGATATGGATCGTCATTGTAAAGTTGTTCTCTGGAGTACATAGTGAAGTTACTCGTTCCCGAAGGGTATTATTACCTTGGTCTTAATACCTCGTTCATTGCCGCTGCCTCTTCACTCTGTACACCGCACGTGGATACACCTATAGGGTAATTGGGGTTTTATTATTCCAGCTTATCTTATCTGATATGACTGCACTTTGAACGCTGATAAAAAAATCTATAATCAGTACCTGATGTCACCCAGGATTATCGCCCTTATGATAAATCCTCATCCATTTTTTTTTTTTGGTTCGAGTGGGATTAGCGAATCACAACTGCTTTTATAAAGGAAAGTCACGCGTTCATTCGTCAAGGTTGTGAAAGGAAAAGTGGAACCGAGTGACTCACGAAGGAACGCACTTAAAACCCCCCGAGAAAGTGCGTTGCCTCAGTCACAAGTGCGAAGACCCCCAACTTC
>NC_091562.1:7170967-7178467 GCF_042767895.1 Penaeus vannamei
CGTCAAACACACACAAAACAAACACATCAACATAAAAGAAAAAACTCCAAAGCCACGCCCCTCCTCCTTGTCCCTCCCGCAGGGCGACACGCCGTGGTGGAAGAGCACCTTCTTCGTGAGCGAGCGCGTCCTCTTCGGCACCTGGGATGGCGTTTTCACCTCCTGCCTCGTCAACCTCCTGGGCGTCATCGTCTTCCTGAGGGTGGGCTGGGTCGTCGGCGAGGCGGGCGTCCCCCTCGCGGCCCTCGTCGTTGTCGTCTCCGGTGAGTGAAGGGGGTCGTCTGGGTGAAGGGGGGGTCGTCGGGGGGAGGGGGGATGCTTGAGGGGCGTGAGGAGGGAGGGAGAGTGAGGGAGAGGGTGAGACGGAGAGTATGGGGAGAGAAAATGAGTGAAGGAGAGAGAGAGAGAGAGAGAGAGAGAGAGAGAGAGAGAGAGAGAGAGAGTACGTACAGACAGAGAGAGAGAGAGTACAGAGAGAGAGAGAAAGTACAGAGAGAGAGAGAGAGAGAGAAAGAGAAAGAGAAAGAGAAAGAGAAAGAGAAAGAGAAAGAGAAAGAGAGAGAGAGCCAGACAGACACTACGAAGACAGCCTCACTTTTCGCTGTCTCTCCCCGCGCGTCCAGTGGTCGTGGTGCTGACGTCCGTGGTGTCAGCGGTGGGGATCTGCGAGCGGACGCGGGTGGAGAGCGGGGGCGTCTACTTCCTCATCTCGCACGTCCTCGGCTCGCAGGTGGGCGGCGCCGTCGGCCTCGTCTACTGCTTCGGGCAGGTGAGTCCTCGGGATGGGAGCTGACTTATTTTGCCTTTTTAAAATCTCTCGATCTCTCAGCACAGTTCAAGATAAGAACTTTCTCTTACTCTATCAATGTCTCGCGATTGGAGCTGTCTTGTCACCACGGGTTTGTCTAATTAAAGTCTCTCAGTCTCACATTACAGTTCAAATTAAGAACTTTCCCTTACTCTGGCAATGTTTTCAGAAGGTCCAGCAATATGGAGAAATGTTTGTTTGTTCTTTCAGTGTCCTTCACGAAATAGAGTCTGGATCCTCTTATGGATATTTCTATCGGGAAAATTTACATTCCAAACGCGACGTTATCCGTGGCTTTTACACCGATTCCCGTAAATAGGTAAAAGCCTCTTTTTCCTTTGATCCCGACGACAAGGAAAGGATTGGGAGATCTGCCTCGACGAATTGACCTTCACAAGCCCCTGAGTCCCAATTCTCGGCCAGAGTAGGTAACAGGGAGAAGCGTTTTTCTTTCCTTTCTTTCTTCTTATTTGTCTTTGTTGCTTCTTGGACAGGATACGACCGAGGGAAAATTCCACAGGAAGAAAAGAAAAGTTATGGAATTTTTTTTATTTTTCTTTTCGAATATCAACCCGCTCTCACTTCAAAGGGCCGCGCGCCGCACATTCCTAAACGCGCACATAAATATTCTCGACCATATAAGAGAAGCACCAAACAAAGCTTCAATATTTCATCAACTCTGAATTTCAAAATACTAAGCTTATGACGATTCCAGTCTAGCATGATTAACTCTAATTAAAACCATAACGCTGTAAGCTGCTACGCTCTGACTCCCAACGCACTCGGGCCGGTCGCAGGTCTTGCCTTGCACCTTTCATTAACCCGAATCCCCTCCTATCGGGCGAGTAATCTCTTAATTTCCTTTTATATAAGTTACATTGCCGTCCCTAATTTGGGTCATAAAGTGGTTGGGGGGAGACGGCACTCCTCTGGATTGCCTCTACGTTCTTTAAGGGGGACCTTTTCTTTGAATAGGGGATTAGGGATGAGCGAGAGGTGAATTATCCTTATAGGATGGGAAGACACCTTTCTTTTCCTTCCTTTTCGTCTTTTTTTCTGTAAGTCAAGTGAACCAGAACTACAACTGTTGGGGTAGACACGAAATACCATGTTATGGTTCCACGCGGTGAACAAATACTAAACAAAGGCACATACACTTTACATCCTGGTGGATTCAGTCATCATTAGAACATCATGTCCATTTAGCTGTCTTCGCACCTCATCTAGATCAGCCCATTCAGCCCACATGTCAATCCCTGGCACCCATCATCTCTCCCCGACCTCGCCCTCACCTCGCCCGCCTCAGCCCCGCGTCTCGTCCGCCTCCGCAGGCCGTTGGCATCTCTCTCTGCGTCGCTGGCTTCGGGGAGTCCATGGTGGAGCTGCTGGACCTGTCGTGGTCGTGGTCGGAGAAGGCCTTCGCCGCGGGCGCCCTGCTCCTGCTGGCGCTCATCAACGTCGCGGGCGTCAAGTGGGTCATCAAGGTGCAGTTCCTCCTGCTGCTGCTCGTCCTCCTCGCCGCCTTGGACTTCATCTTCGGCAGCTTCTTGGACCACTCCGACGGTGAGTCAGGAAACCCTCTTTGTTGTGAGTCGTGCTGGACTTCCTCTTTCATTCTGGTTGTTCTTAGAGTGAGCATTTGACAGCTGAATCACTGCGGAATGAAGCTGCTGAAGTTTCAACAACCGACTACAAAAGTTTCCGAATTCCTGCTAATGTTTATAAAGCACTTTGGAACAGGTTTCTTCAATAAGTACAGAACTTCAACCCGGAGTTGTGAAAAGTTAGAATAACTTTGAAATTTGACTTTTGCGCGAATAAGCCTTTTATTTTCTCTGCGTCGACATTTCATCCATTTATATTTTTTTATTCATCAAAAAAAGTCTAGAGGACATTCACGCTTCGTAATGTTATATGAGGGATAAAATTGTTCAATTGTCTTTGACATATATTTGCCTCTTTATCCAAAATGTAAAGCCAAAATAAGAACAAAAATGGGAATGCGGGTTATTAATCAATGTTATACATTTCGGTTGGATGAATTAATTGCAGGTTTCATATATATATATTGCTTTCTTGAAAAAGAAACTATTGTGCGCAAATACTTTAATATATATTGAATATATACGCACAGGATATATAACATTGTATACATATATATGCACACACACACACACACACACACACACACACACACACACACACACACACACACATATATATATATATATATATATATATATATATATATGTATATATATATACATATATATGTACATATATATATATATATATATATATATATATATATATATATATATATATATATATATATAATGTATATATAGATATATAAATACAAATGTATTTGTATAAGGATATATACACATATATATATTTACATATGGACATGTATATATATATATATATATATATATATATATATATATATATATATATATATATATATATATATATATATATATATATTCACAGACACACACACACAACTATAAATATTTCCTATATATTCAACTAATAACTCAAAAGACAGCTCACAGGCCGAGTTATTTCGGCCGAAGCATTTTCTGATAAGATCCGGATCTCAATTTGAAATCTATTAACTAGATTTGTCTGGAGACTTTTAGCAATGTCGTAAAGGAAAAAGCTGAATGTTATATTTCGATTAAAGAACAAAAACAAAAAGACAAAAACAAAAAGACAGGAAGCAAACAAATAAAGAATGGAAAGAAAGTAAAGGGTTCTTGTATCACGTGTTATTTCCAAGTATCGTAATGCAAGGTTGAAATAAACATCAATATAAATTCTAAAAAATATATTACGACTAATTAAGATGATATTGCTCAAATGACCACGACTGCCGGGTCAGTAGAAGCAACACAGGTCAGTAGGATTGACCTCGCGAGTGTCAGCAGGAGCCACAGTCGCTGATGGTGATCCTGTGCGTCGGAGCAAAGTCCCCTTTGAGGCTCATCTGGGAGAGCCTCGAGACCACGCCCATCCCGTCCTCCACCTGCGCCACCACACGCCCTGACCTGCCGAGGGAACGCGCCCGTGAGCTTCCTGTGCGAGGTGTTCGCCAGGGGACGACTTGCGGAATGCATGTCGAACAAACTGCAACGGGAATAACGAAGGGAAGAACAAGAAAACACACGAAAAAGGCCATGATGAAGCGAGAGCGAAAAGGCCTTCGGCATATTCGTGTGTTTTCTTGTCCTTCCCTTCGTTGTTCCTGTTGCAAGGGATGACTCGTATGCCACCGACCCCTTCCAGTCGCTCCCGACTCCCTGGCTATGTCAGTTCCTTCTCCGGTTCCCATTCCCGTCTCGGACATGGAATCTATGCCACCGTCCCCTTCCAGTTACTCCTTGCTCACGGGCTATGGCAGTATCTTCTCCCAGTTCCCATTCCCGTCTCAGACATGGGATCAACTTCCTTGTCTCCACCTCGGATACTTACTGTTACTCCCAGTTCCCAGTCATATCTTCTCTATATGTCCATTTTTACTCTCAACTCTCTTATTCCCATTTCCCGTCCATCACTTATGACAATATTCACTCCCACATCGAATGCCAAACATGTATCCAATTCCCACTCATTCCTTATATGCTAGTCATTACTCTCAATTCCCGATCATACTTCGCATACCAATTCTCACTCCTACCTCGTAAGTCCCATTCCTGATATCTAGCCCTTATGCCATATACCAATTTAAACTCACCACCTCTCATGCCAATTTCCACTCACCACCTCTCATGCCAATTTCCACTCTCCACATTTTAAGCCAATTCCCACTCCTACCTTCTATGCCAGGTCCCACTCCCACCTCTTTGGCCAATTCCCACTCCCAACTCTTATGCCAATTCCCACTCACCACTTCTTAAACCAATTCCCTTTCGCACTTCTTATGCCAATTCCCACTCTCAGTTTTTAAGCCGATTCCCACCCCCCACTCCCTCCATTTCCCCAAACGCCACGACACCCACACGTACTGTATGAGTGACTCGCTGAGGCAGATCTTGAACTGCGGCCCCAGAGTCCAAACGCCGGTGCTCATGTCCAGGTCCGACCCGACGAGGACCACGGACCCCACGGCGTCGCCCAGGGTAGACTTCTGCGGGAGGAAGGGATGGTGTGAGTACAGGGGGAAGGAGTAAGAAATGGAAGGAGGGAGAGGGGGAGGGGGAGGGAGGGATAGAGGGAGAGAGAGAGAGAGAGAGAGAGAGAAAGAAAGAAAGACGGCACTAGGAAAGTAAAAGCAAAGGATAAAAAGGAGCAAAAGATATGAGGAAATTAATCCGAGAAAACGAGGATATCGAGAAGGACAATAAAAATAGGAGTAGATAAGTAAAAAGGAAGAGACAAGAGAGCAGAATCGCAAAGAAACGAAAAAAAAGACTACAAAACAATATATATTCTAGAGCTCAGTGCCAATAAAAGCCTTTTT
The DNA here is from genome assembly GCF_042767895.1 of Penaeus vannamei. Lineage (NCBI taxonomy): Eukaryota > Metazoa > Arthropoda > Malacostraca > Decapoda > Penaeidae > Penaeus > Penaeus vannamei. Next base: position 7,176,244 of record NC_091562.1, read on the forward strand.
TTATATTGCTACTATAATCACCTTACTCTACATCAGCAAGCCTCCCAATACCATAAACCAAGCCAAAGGATTGACCACCAAGCCCCAACCAAGACGTGACGAGCCCTGTCCTCTCACACGCGAGACACGACTCATTCCTTTGCGAACTTGAGGGAACGTGTCTCGCAGTTTTCGAGCTTTCGCTTCAGTAACTTCCCAAGCAACTTCAATTTCCGTACTTCATCGGACTGGATTGTTACGTGTGGGTCGAGGGTAAACACAGGGGGGGAGGGGGTGGGGAGATGTGGGTGCTCGGGAGTTCGTGGGTTTGGTTTGTAATCGGGTTTACGTAATACTTTGGGGGTCTGATGGGTTCGTTGGCGTGGTCTTGGCTAGGAGAGGGTTGGTGAAGTTGGGTTGGAGATAAATGCGGGAGTCTGGATTTTTAGGGATTTAAAAAAATCAAAATATGATCCTCTCTGTCTGTCTGTCTGTTTCGTTCTGTCTCTCTCTCTCTTTCTCTCTCCCTTCCTGTCTCCCCCCTCCCTCGCTCTCTCGCTCTCTCTTTCCCTCTCCCCCCCCCTCTCTCTCTCGCTCTCTCTTTCCCTCCTACTCTCTCTGTCTGTCTGTCTGTCTGTCTCTCTCTCCCTCTCTATCTGTATGCATGTGTATGTATGGGTGTATATATGTATATGTATATATACATACATTTTTCGGCATACAGCGAACCTTTGCTGCATCGTTAACCGCCCGGCAGAGATCACAGTTGACGAATGATGCATCAGCTACTGAAGTCTACTATTCTTACACAGTTATCAACCACACTCTCTTTGTCACCATTTCTCAGTCTATCCACTCTGAATGCGCCTTTATGCAGGCTGTAGTATGTCCCTCATCTTGCGCTCATTTGCTCGATATCAAAACTATCTCAGTGCCACATTCTGCAGTAATTTCTGGCACTGCACCTAGCATGAGGTCGTATAACATTACCCCTTCTTCACAGTTCTCATGCAAGCTCGCATTACTTTCTTCCTCTCACGCCCTTCCATCTCTCCGTTCGGACGTCCGCGAAACCTCACTCTCACGCCCTTCCCATTTCTCATCTCCGTCTCCCTTCCCCTCTCTCATCTCCTTCCCCCTTCCCATCTCTCATCTCCGTCTCCCTTCTCATCTCTCACCTCCGTGCCCCTTCTCATCTCTCATCTCCGTCTCCCTTCTCATCTCTCATCTCCGTCTCCCTTCCCCTCTCTCATCTCCGCCCCCCTTCCCCTCTCTCCGCCCCCCTTCCCCTCTCTCCGCCTCCCTTCGGACCTCCTCGAAGCCTCACCTCGCACTCGGGCAGCCCTCCGTAGCCCCGGTGTAACTTTCGCGGGAGGAACGCCCCGTCGTCTGCCTCTCCCTCGGAAGACCCCGGTTCTGGGGGCTGAGAAGGGAGGGCGCTCCTGCAGTCCCAGTCCTGCAGAGGCTTCACGGGCGGGGCGGGGGCGTCGTAGATCAGGTCCCCCATCAAACACCACTCGTTCCTACAGCAGGCGTACACTCTTGACCCCTTGTAGCCGTACCCGAGTCGACCCGTCACCAGGAGGTCGAACTCGCGTCCTAGCCTGCCGAAATCTACCAGCTGTGTGTGTGTGTGTGTGTGTGTGTGTGTGTGTGTGTGTGTGTGTGTGTGTGAGTGAGTATGCATGTTTAGACGTTATTTAATGATTTCGCCATATTGATATAATAAAAATAAATCTATAGATAACGAAAAAAATGATCATACATATTTACAGTTATAACATCGATCAAATCAAATTCTGAAACCGTCTTGCGAATTTATCTTCCCCTTTTAGCTTTTAGCATCGCCTTTAATTTAGCTTTTAATTTAATTTTAATTTAAATTTAAATTTAATTTAGCTTTTAGCATCGCCTTTGACCACCTTACCTTCAAGACTGTCCTCCCAATGAGCTCATTTTGGCACGAGAACTCCAGGTAGAGTCTGGTGCTGGCGGAAGGGGAGGGGAGGGGGGCAGGGATGGCGGTGGGGCTGCCAGGCAAGGTCACAGCCTGAATGCCGTAGGCGATGCCGGAGATAAGCTGGGTCACCATCGCGAAGCTGTCTGAAAGGGGACGTTATTGTAAGGAAAGCAAGAAGTGTTATTATTATTTCTATATAACTAATTAAGCAACTTGTGTTTCAAGTTCTTTCTATTTTTCTCTATATCCACCAATCCTTTCTTTCAGTCCGTCTCTCTCTCTCTC
>NC_091562.1:7180967-7185967 GCF_042767895.1 Penaeus vannamei
ATCATCATAATTACTATCATCGTCATTTCTAAAATTATTATCATGTAAAACTTTGATGCTTATCTTCCAGTGTTCACCAGTTGGGTTGGGATTTAGCAGACTTATTGTAGTTGGCGATGAATATAAACATTGATACATGATATAAACTTGAGACGAGGAACCTTTGCCGATAGTATGATGAACTTGAAATATCGTGTAGATTTCAGTACTATTCCTATTCACTGTTTACGTCGAACACACCATAACGATGAGATATGTTGCCACTATATCACTATTCGTCACTGTGTTTGCTTCTAATGGCCGAACAGGTTGTCAAAATAGGCTCGTATGAGAATGAATGCCCAGGTACACTTCTCTACCTGTTGGTCCGCTCCTCAGGTAAGCCTAATGATGCTTTACGATGATATAAACAGCAAGTCTATGACACTGCGAACTTCGTCTGTTGTGTCTCTGCTGGGACTGACCCCACACAGGAAGTGCTGCCTGTGTGTTTGATAAGACTAATCTTCGCTGTAGTTAGTTTTCAGTTAGTTAGTTAGTTAGTTTGTAAAGCTGATTTTGAAGTACAGCTTGAAACTGAATTTATTCTGATGGGCTTATGTTCATCAATTTCAATGGTTGTGCAGACATGTGAAAATTGTTGAAGTATTTTTGGGATGAAAAGTGATTTTCCGATGAAGTGATGACACCTGACGTTTTCTGTCACTGGGAAGAATGTGTAACTTTTTGTTTATTTCCTCTTTGGGCGTGATATATACCCATTACACTGCATCAGTAACAGCGAAGGAAATCACAAACCATAGTACTGTGCCATGTCCATGATGATGATAGTTGGAATTTTAGTAGAAAGTCAGGAGTGAAGGAAAGTGAAAGACCGAGCAAGTCCACGATAACTTGTTCAGATATGGGTGAAGGATGTTCATATCTGGTCTCCGTGTACCTAGATATACACTCACTGGTCAGCGCTTTTGTACACTTTCATCTACTCTTTACGTATAAACGCAATACGTTATGTTCGCTCGTTGTTATAGAAGGTGAAGTTAAGGAACTTTGCGTTGTGTACGATCGTTAGCGTAAGGTGACGGTTTAATACAACGATTGTTCATTTGGTTGTAGCTTTATGGGAACCTCTAAGCTTCAAGGTTATAGTTTGGTAACTTCACAGTATATGTAGATCCTCTTGTTTTTTTTTTATTTTCCTCTTTCCGATGAGGATGTATTGCAAAATATTTGTTTGTATTTCTTGTTATATTTAATATATATCGTTTTATCCAAGTGTCTTTTTGTTGCCCTTGCGCATGAGGAAATCTGGGAAGAAATGCGCTTCCTCATTATAAATATATGTTATATATATGTATATATGTTATATATATGTATATATGTATATATATGTATATATATATGTATTTATTTATATATGCATGTACATATATATATTCCTGCTCTGCTCCTTCTTCTGCTTGGCGGCCTCCCCTTCTTCTCCTTGCTCTCCTGCTGGACTCTGACCGCCCAACCACCCACATCGACTCCCCACACTGGACACTCTTGTGAACCAGCGTTATGCGTGACTCCAGGGCACCGCAGAGTCTGCTCTAACCCTCTCCCTTCGCGCAGGTGTGCTTCTCCTGGCCGGGCTCTACACCAGCACGCTCTCCTCGACGCTGGCCTCGCTCTACGGCACACCGCGGGTCCTCCAGTCCATCGCCAGCCAGAACGTCGTGCCCATCCTGTCGCCGCTGGCCCAGGGGGTGGGTGGTCCGTTCCTCCCGTTCAGAGAGGGCCTCGAGGCAGTGGTTCCCAGCCCCGAGGTCGCGAGCCAAACGAGGGTCACCTGGGTGTTTCTGAGGGTCGCCAGAGGGTCTTAAAAGGATAAAAGAATCCATTAGTTGGATACGTCACTAAATTTTTTTTATGAACACTTGTTTATTAAAATTCATTGTGTTGGTAATACAAACATAAAAGTATAGAATAACGTAAGCGAATATACAGCTGCAAGTATAGAATAACGTAAGCGAATATACAGCTGCAAGTATAACTATCATGAAAATGGCTGGATTTATTACTACATGTAATATATGTCTTTGGGGTCGCACCCGAAAAAAAGTTGAGGAAACACTGCCTTAAGGAGATAAAGATAGATTTACGAACGAGTCGATAAATGAATGTGAGGGAGATTTGTCTTTTGTTGATGAAAGAAAATGAACACCTCTCTTACTTCATATTCCCATTGGGTTTATATCAGTCGGCGATGTATCTCTTGTGTATTTCATGGATACACCGCCATGAATGTTACAAGGGAGCATTTCCATCCACCATAGGATCACATGACGTTAACCAAAGAAAAGAAAGGGAAAAACATAACCCTTTGTCTCCTCTCCAACAGCGAGGACCCAACAAAGTGCCGGTGCTGGCGCTGGTGGTGACCGTGGTGGTGACCCTCGTCTTCCTCCTGGTGGGGCGCATCAACACCCTGGCGCCCATCGTCACCATGCCCTACCTGGCCACCTACGCCGCCATCGACTACGCCTATTTCGCCCTCGCGATGACCGCCGACCTGCAGAGGGCGCGGGAGGCGAGGTTCAGGTGGGTGCGGGAAGGGCGGGGGCGGGGGAGGGGATGAGGAGAGGGCGAATTGTAGGGTAAAAGTGAAATTTGTGAGAGAGAAGAATTAAAGGAATAATGAAGGAATCATAAAAAAGGTAAAAAAGTTAAAAAAGACGTGATAAATATATTTCAAGTGAGAATGAAGATTTTTTTCCCGTTTTCTCTCGTGACAAATATATTTCAGAAAAAAGTGAAGATTATTTTTTTTCCGTTTTCTCTCGTGACAAATATATTTCAGAAGAGAGTGCAGATTCATTTTTTCGTTTTCTTTCTCTCAGAGGTCAGACATTCGGAACGCCGACGTTTGACTCTCGAGGACTTGGGGGAAACACTGACCTCGATCACCTGTTCCCCGAGAGAGTCACTCACAAAAAGGTGATCACGGTAAGTGGTCCCTTTTCGTCGACAACACACACACACACACACACGCACACACAACACATACACACACACACACAACACATACATACACACACACACACACACACACACAACAAACACACACACCACATACACACACACAACACATACACACACACACACAGGCATAAAAACACACATACACACACACACACACACACAACACACACACACAACACATACACACACAACACATGCATACACACACACACACACACCTTTCAAATATTACAGTCATAGATTCCAAGCTTTAATTGATAACAATGAAACAGCCAGAATGCACAGAGCCTTTGGAGATCCTGTTCATATAAAGTAAAATATAAAATTAAAATCAAAACACTGAAGTCTTTGATCCTCGAATCAGCTAACGTAGCCACATTCAGATACTTTTAGCAAAGCCTGTTACCTGATCCCTTTTGAGATATATATATATATATTTTTGTGTCAATAAATGTGTCAAAGTAACAAAAAAAAGCAAAGCCTAAGTTACCTCATTCCTTTCAGATGTATTTTCTTTCGTCTCAATAAACGTGTCAAAGTAAAAGAAAAAAAAAAACAAAGCCCAAGTAAATAATAAAAAAAAGTAAAAGTAAAAAAAGACAACAACAACAACAAAAAAAACATAGCCTATTACCTTATCCCTTTGAGATTTTTTTGTCTCAAAAAACGTGCCAAAGACAAATAAAAAGCAAAACCTCATTTGCGTAAAACTCGATGACCTCGATTTCCTCTGCGCCCCACAGACGGCCGCAAGCTCTGGCACCTCGAGCTTAGTGTCATCCCCGGACGACCACTCCAGCATCAAGTCCGACACCGAGCCATCTGCCAAGGGTGAGTGTCGAGGCCCCAGAGGAGAGGCAGCGGGATGTCAAGGAAAGAAGTGCCACGAGAGGCCAAGATTTCCTTTTTCCACTTCACACTGTCCTCTCTCTCCCTCTCTTCGATTTCTCCTCTTTACTTCGTGTTATTGTATTGTTTTGCGTCCATTACTCAAATAATTCAGTGATACACATATCTCTTTTCTAGACATTAATGTGATTTAACTACAGAAACTTAAACAATAGCATTATACATGCATGTTCTATACCTACATGCCCTGTTTCCCACAGAGGAGGAGAATGGCGGAACGGGCGCCAGTGAAGACCTGCTGCCTGGCATGGGCGCCCCTGGGGACTTCCTCGCTATCACGGGGAAGCCTACCCACTGGTACTCCCACCTGTGCAATCGCTGGCTCTCTCTGATAGGGGTGGGTCTTCCGGTTGTGGACGCGGTGTCTTCGTTCGGGCTTTTATTCGTAGTTTTAATCGTGTTTCTTTATTTTCAGTGGTATCATTACTTATATTTCAATAGAGGCATTTGCTCATATGTTTACTAATTCATTCACCTATACTTCAAAGTATTATATTTTTTTCATCCGTTTACATATACTATATCAATGATTTATGTGTTTCTCACGTCTCCTGGCAAGAATACATTTATAGTCTTGGATACCTTTTTGCACATGAACCGAAAACCTGATGTCGACAATTAGATCCCTGCACCGCCCTGGCTTTTCAGGTGGGCGTGAAGGTGGCTATGATGGTGTGCGTCCACTGGGCCTACAGTCTCACCACGCTGCTCACCATGCTGCTTCTCTACGTCTACATAGGCCAGGCTGCTCCCGGTGGGCCTCCTGGCATCGCTATGGAATTCGTCTTCCTGAGGTGGCTGAAGAACAGGTTTTTGGCGTGTTTTGGGTAGGTGTCTCCTCCTGTTTTCCTTTCTGACCTGGTACGAACTTGCTGAGAGATCTTCAAGGATATAATTCTCTTGCAGATCGGCGATGAAATTGACCAAAATATCTTCCTAATTTGTCCTCCGGAAATCGTGCTTACCAAGAGGTAGGTCCGTATATTGGGGCATCATATGACTGACAGGATTTCTCGGACATTGCAGACAGAGGTCAGCCGAGTACGACCAAGTAGTCGTGACCCCCT
>NC_091562.1:7190967-7198467 GCF_042767895.1 Penaeus vannamei
GGGTGGCCGGAGTGCAGTGCGTGTTTGTGCTGGCCTTGACGCAGTGCCCGACGCCCCCTCTGGCCGTCGGGTCCCAGCTGTAGTCCTCGGGGCAGCTCCTTCGAACCTGCTTGAGTCCGCCCTCGTCTGCCACGCACTCGATGTACCGCTGGCAGTCCTTTGGGTCCGGGTAACGTCCTTCTGCAGTGCAAGCAAACGATCCTACCTGCCAGGTGCAAGGGTCCTCGCAGGCGCCCGTCAGGTCGTTGTACATAAGGTTACTTTGGTTGCAGCTGAAGGCCTTCTGCACCCATCCGTTTCTGGTTGAGATGCAAGCGTAATATTGCGTGCAGTTGTTGATATCAGCGAAGACACCTGACCGATGGCATTCTGGCAAACCATTCTTGTTCTTGCACTGAGATTTCTCGGCGTCAAATGCGCTCCCTTCGTCACACTCGTAGAATACAGGATCTGAGGAGGTGTCGTTACAGTAGAAGAACTTCCGATTATCATACAGGTCTTCTTTGAAAGAGTTTGGCTCTTGGCAGGTGCACTCAGCAGGCTCCTTTGGATAGCAGATCCCGCCGCCGAAGCTCTCCTTGTGGGCGCACATGTCCCCGTTGACGCAGGTCAGTTTGTACGCGTGTCTGTCCACGCAGTTGATCAGCGTCTTGCAGTCTGCACAAAAGAATCCATCCTTGCCCTCAGAACACATGTAGCTGAAGGCGTTGTCCTCGAATAAAGCACGCGCTTGCCTGCGGGGCTGCTGGCAAGCCGTGTCCTGAAATGGGGCGAAGGAGGGCGGGGCGTCAGACGCATCATAAAACACTGATGTATTTGAAGAACACATGAAGACTAAAATACTGTGTTAGACTCAAAGTAAATTTAGCTTCATAAAACACTGATGTATTTGAAGAACACGTGGTTACTAAAATATTGTGTTACACTCTTAAAGTAAATTTAGCACAGATACAGTGTTCAAGCCGTATTGCGCTTTCGACGAATCGGAAATAAAAGCATTATACTTTAAGAAACACAAATATTGGAGAGAGTAAAGGTGACATTTCTTTTTCTTTTTTTATATTCCATGCACCCGGGTATCCATAATTCGAAACGAGTCGAATCAACCCATTCCCCAATCGATTTAACAGAACCTAACTCAACAACCAACAGAAAAACTCACCCTAAAACTAACGCAATTCTTAGTCGCGGGATTGAAAGCGGAATTCTCACAGACACCGACTCGGGGCGTGAGTTTGCCGCCCACGCGAATGCACTCGACGTACTTGGTGCAGTCTGTGGGGTGACTGTTTCGCCCTTCCACCGTGCATGTCAGGCTGTGCGACGAACTGGGAAAGGAAAACACAATGTTTGCACTGCATTATCTATAACCCCCCCCCCCCAAAAAAAAAAAAAAAAAAAAAAAATCGAAAACAACAAAGAAAAACACACACACAAAAAGAAAAATGGTGCCATCATAAACAAACAAGCAAAAAACAAAAACAAAACGAAAACAACAAAGAAACACACACACACACAAAGAAAATTGGTGCCATCATAAACAAACAATCAAAAAACAAAAACAAAACGAAAACAACAAAGAAACACACACACACACAAAGAAAATTGGTGCCATCATAAACAAACAAACAAAAAACAAAAACAAAAACGAAAACAACAAAAAAAACACACACACACAAAGAAAAATGGTGCCATCATAAACAAACAAACAAAAACAAAAACGAAAACAACAAAGAAAAACACACACAAAAAGAAAAATGGTGCCATCATAATCAAACAAACAAACAAAAAACAAAACAAAAACAACAAAAACACACACACACAAAAGAAAAATGGTGCCATCATAAACAAACAAACAAAAACAAAAAACGAAAACAACAAAGAAACACACACACACAAAGAAAAATGGTGCCATCATAAACAAACAAACAAAAAACAAAACCGAAAACGAAAACAACAAAGAAACACACACATACAAAAAAAAACAACAAAGAAAAACACACACACACAAAAAGAAAAATGGTGCCATCATAAACAAACAAACAAATAACAAAAAAACAAACAAAAACAACAAAAACACACACACACAAAAGAAAAATGGTGCCATCATAAACAAACAAACAAAAACAAAAACGAAAACAACAACAACAACAACAAAAAAACACACACACACACACAAAGAAAAATGGTGCCAGGGTTTGTTAAGGTTGCGCCAAGAAGATAAGAAGGATTAATTAACACAGTTCTGATAATCAACCGGGATAGATTTAGGTGGAAAAAAAGTATAGCTGAAAGGAGACACAAAATGAAAACATGGGAGGACGAATATTCTGACGTGAAATATAAGTAAATAGAAAAATAAATGAAATAAAGAAGGCAAAGGTAAGTTTCTAGAATGTGAAAATAGAAGACATCAGGAAAGATTTTTTTTTGTTAGTACATAGCATAATGCACGGAATAAGACGTTACAATAAGAAAAAATATATAATCAGATTAGATTTGCAAACGGAAGTAGACTTACCTCTCTCCCCCGTTAGCGCAGGTCACGTCCTTCACCTGAAAAGAACAGAAAAGGTCATTTAACTTTTTTTTTTTTTCACAAATTCGTTCTAAATGCGGACTAATTGTAATGTCTAGCACAAAATTTCCTAAAGTTGCTGCGAGCACACACACGCACGCACACACACGCACACACACACACACACGCACACACACACACGCACACACGCACACACACACACACACACAAGCATACACATACATAAACAGATATATATGTATATAATCTTTAATCAGCATTCTGTGTTTAGAGTTTTATATTCATAAAACACTCCCGCCGTAAACAAAACTTCTTGGCAGTGGAAGTGGGAGCTGACAAGATCTATTTATATTCCTCTCGAGTAATGAAGCAGTTATCTCGCATTCTTTAGATATGCGCTAATTTCGGAGACTGTCTTCTAGGAGAATCGTAACTAATGTATAATAGATGCAGTGTCATGGAGTCAACCGTCTCGATAAAGGCTGATGGTAACAAAGAAACGCAAACTATACGTGACCAGGCTCTATAATCAGCAATTCTTCCGATCGAAACAACACCCCAAAAAGCACCACTCGGAACTCACAACAACGAAGGACAAGATCAGGAGCCCGAATGCAGCTGCGGAGTTCATGTTGCCGCGTGCCTGTGTCGCCGTAGTTTGCTGGACACGGATCCTCCTCGCCCGCTTTATATACCCGGCTTCAACCCCCTCGATACGCCCTTCCCCCCTCCCCCCCTCTCCCTGGCGAACGATATCACGATATCTTGACAAGCACTGGCGCCAGAGAGGGGGTGGGGGTAGGGGGGGTGGCTGGGGAATGACGGCTAGGAAGGCAAAGGGAAATACGTCTGTATGTAAACGTACTGCATATATATACTTTTTTTTACTCCTTTATATACTCCTGTATATAAAGGTCCCAAGGCCGGATAAATAGAGAGGGTTGGTGTCCGGAAGGCCATACGACTGTAGGAACTCATTCCACAACCAATATGGAATGAGCCGTGATAGGAAAATCAGTGGAGGTGGCCCATCACGGCGACCCCATATAGAAATGGGAGAAGAGAAACAGATAAAGACGGACGGAAGCATACAAAAAAGATGAAAGGGGAAGGCTTGTTGAGCATATATATATACACATATATATACACATACACATATGTGTGTGTGATATGTATGTATGCACACACGCTTATATATATGTATATGTATGTACGCATTGGTGCTGAAGACTAGGAACCCACCAAAATAGAACAAATGCACTCTACGCTTCATGTGAATCCTTTTTATGTACGACAGAAAGGTGAAAGGCCTGATTACCTTAAAGCAGTTTTTGCCAGACTTTTATCGGGTGCGACCCTAAGGACAGTCTTAGCCTGGAGGAGCGACCCTAAGGACAGTCTTAGCCTGGAGGAGCGACCCTAAGGACAGTCTTAGCCTGGAGGAGCGACCCTAAGGACAGTCTTAGCCTGGAGGAGCGACCCTAAGGACAGTCTTAGCCTAACTGTGTGAACGTGTAGTGACATACCCAACCACTTTCAAGGTAGTTTTACTTGTAGCTGTATATTAGCTTGCGCTTTTTTTTCTATATTTTATAGATTTATAATACCAACACATTGCAATTCTATAAACAACTGTTAATGAAAAACATTAACTTTCCCTGACATATCTAGCTATGGATTCTTTTTATTCTTCTTTTAAGACATTGGCGACCCTCAGAAAAATCCTGGTGACCCTCGTTTGGGTCGCGACCTTGGGGCTGGGAACCACTGCCCTGAAGGATATTATAACCTGCAGACTAGGGCCCCTCACGCCCCCCCCCCTCATGCTTGAGGGGCCCTACTAAAACGTTTATATATATATATATATATATATATATATATATATATATATATATATATACGTATATATGTATATATATATACGTATATATATGTATATATATATATACATATATATATGTATATATATATACGTATATATATATATATATATATATATATATATACATATATATATATATATATATATATATATATATATATATATACGTATATATGTGTATATATATATACGTATATATGTGTATATATATATACGTATATATATATATATATATATATATATATATATATATATATATATATGTATATATATATACGTATATATGTGTATACATTTATATATATATATATATATATATATATATATATATATATATATACGTATATATGTGTATACATTTACATATAAATATATATATATATATATATATATATATATATATATATATATATATATGTATATTTATGTATATGTATGTATGTATATATATATATATATATATATATATATATATATATATATATATATATATATATATATATATATATATATATATATACACATATACATATACACACACATATCGAAAAAATACGTATGATATTTCAATATTTTGCCTTGTTGAATGATTCATTAACTTTAAATAAAATAACCAAATCCAGTTTTCAAATGGCTCGTTTGTGGCTCTTTTTAGCATATAAAGACCCTTTATTTCATACCATGTATATAAGTAAAATGGTCCCAATGTGAGGGCCTTTCGTTGAGATAAGGGGTCAGAGTTGGGGCCCAAAATGTAAATTATGGGGTCCCTGTCCGTCTTAGAAAGTGGCTTCCTCAAAGCGAGGTGCCCTTAATGTCATCAGCAAAAAGGCCATAATCCAGGCCTGATACGCACACACACACACACACACACACACACACACACACATGTCGTAGTTGGCCAAGAACTTTTTTTTACGGTATCTGATTCTGTAAATTCCATAAAATATATATTAAAAGAAATTGAAATTAGCTGAAAGCTAAAAGAGGGAATGGAGATTATGGGAATTAAAAGTTTTTTTTTTATTTTTATAAATCATAGATGATTATGACGAACAATTTATTTCTTACTCTTAAACTCCTCGTCTCTCTAAATCGAGAATGTATCTACTATTCAATAAAAGAGAATATTTTAAGTGAAAAAGTCTGAAAAATTCAATCAACATTCTTCTCTTGATATTGTATTCGGTGACTGTTATATTTAACTTCATAAAATCGTATATACGAAAATGGGTAGGCCTATATTTTAATTCAGTGATGTTCATTTGTCTTGGCAACGCGTCAGAGTGTAAGGGTTGCCAATCGGTGTGTGTCATTGTTTTAGAGGCATTGTTTATGAATATAGGAGCAAATACTGAGTTTTGTTAAGATAGGGTAGATTTATCTACTTTTCTGCCATCTTGATGCGGCGCTAGCTTGTCAGTTGGAAGTTGCGCGCTCAAGCTGTTATTATTTCTTTTATTGTCATTATCATTATATTATCATCTTCATTATTTTCATTGCTGTCGTATTGTTAATGATATTAGTGATTATAATATTGAAAACAGTTGAAGTTGTGATGCTACTGCTGATGATTATGATAATGATAATGGTAATAATAATAACAATAATGATGCCAATGGAATGAACTCCAATCTCGACTCATGCGTAAGTTTTCTCTCTCCGAAATTGTTGGTGGGAATACCTGTCTATTGCTTTTAAAACCCGAGTATGTGTAAGTTGTGTGTTATTTTGACATTTCTATGTTCTCTCAAGACTGTTATGATTTGTTCTTTATAGAACGACACTTCCACAAGTCTGGCATCACTGAACAAATCTTGCCTGTCGATCCAACCGTTTTAAGCAGGGAACGATACAGTTCTTGGCCTATCGGCAGGAATTTTTGTTCAAGCGCTCCCCTGCTTCAAACACTTTTAGGTCCATCATTATGAACTAGAATCTAAGACTCACTCAAAACAATGGCAGCCTTTTGATTCACCACCTCCCGAAAAACATACGTGTAACAAGGTCAAGCTCACAGTCTTATGGGATCAGCCATGGAGTAGTGAAGATGGATTTCTGGCAGAAGCTGCTGCAATTACAGGAGCTTACTACAGTTCACTGCTACAGAAACTGCGGGAGGCTCTCAGAACCACGAGGTGCGAAATGTTGACTATATTTGTCTGGCTTCGTAATTCTTCGTATTCTCTCACCTCCTTCCGTCCATAAAGTAATTTGTGAAGGACAAACGTTTCCAAGATAATGGGGCACTGATTTATGAAGAAAAAAGAAATGAAGTGTGCCACTGTTGATGGAATCTGTGTAGAGAAAGACCCAGAACTATAAGGTTTTATTTATGTACGCCCCTCACATACGCAAACACACACACATACATACATATATTGATGTATACCTACATACATAAATACATATTATATATGTATATATACATGTGTATATACATACACATGTATATATGCCATATATATATATATATATATATATATATATATATATATATATATATATATATATATATATATATATATATATATATATATATATATATATATATGGCAATACTAATGAAGGCAGCCGCACCACATATACCGAGGAAAATATAATAGAATTATTGACTAGTGTACATACATGGTTAGGTTATGTTGGTTAGGTTAGGTTAGGTTAGGTTAGGTTAGGTTAGGTTAGGTTAGGTTAGGTTAGGTTAGGTTAGGTTAGGTTAGGTTAGGTTAGGTTAGGTTAGGTTAGGTTAGGTTAGGTTGGGTTGGGTTAGGTTAGGTTAGGTTACGTTACGTTACGTTACGTTAGGTTAGGTTAGGTTAGGTTAGGTTACGTTGGGTTAGGTTAGGTTAGGTTAGGTTAGGTTATGCTGGAGGTAGGGGGTTAGGTTAGGTTAGGTTACGTTACGTTACGTTACGTTAGGTTAGGTTAGGTTATGCTGGATTGGTTAGGTTAGGTTAGGTTAGGTTAGGTTATGCTGGATTGGTTAGGTTAGGTTAGGTTAGGTTAGGTTAGGTTAGGTTAGGTTAGGTTTGGTTAGGTTTGGTTAGGTTTGGTTAGGTTTGGTTAGGTTTGGTTAGGT
>NC_091562.1:7208467-7210967 GCF_042767895.1 Penaeus vannamei
ACAGGGTAAAGATCTGGAACGTAAGAGGAGAAAATGTAAAAGGGAAGGGAGGAGAGAGAGATGAGTGCAAAACTGAGGGCGTAGCGGAAAGATGGATAAAGTGAAGGAAACTATGATAATTATTAAAGAGGAATTTTTAGGTCGAGCGAAAACAAGGAGAACGAGCAACACGAAACCTCGATGGCAAGAAGATGGAATTCTGGAAATATTAAAGAGAAAGAAAGGTGTCTTTGAGAAATGGAAATCAAACAGAAATGAAGAATTAACGTTTAGAAGAGTAAACAGAGAAGCGAAGCAAAAATGTGGATTGTCCCGAAGACGAAGGAATTAGACACTACAGAGGGCGAGAAGACAAATATTTAAGACGGGGGGGGGGGGGAGGCAAATTAGTAGAGGGAAAAAATATAAAACGAAGGTAGAAAGAGAAATATAAGAAGAGTGTTAGATGAAATCGCCCAATTTGAAGGGCCAGTGCAAAATATAGAAGTGATAAAGAACAAATCATGTAATATTAGTTGTCGTTGACTTTGTAGTTGGATATTCTTCAAATATGATATCCTGGCATTGTTTGTTTATCCAAATGACAACATCTATGATGGGGAGGCGGCATTTCCTACTCCTTACAACATAAGAAGTATCATTTATAGATACATATTTCTTAAAACACGAAAAAGTTCCATGCTTTGAACATTTATGTATAGTAACTAAATTACATAAAATTCTATAAAATCCCTGAGATCTCTGTAAATGCCGTTGATACTTGCACCATCTAGTAGCACCTAATCGACCTAATGATTTTTTAAAAATCTTTATGCCTGAATCACACACATGTTGAATAAACAGAAACCGTGCTTAATTAGATTTTTCAATATAGAGCATGAACAAAATGACAATTAGGTTACACTGAATATGTAGATTCGTTATCGATGTGTGTGTGTATCGTCTATGGAAATATGAAGTCATGCTTGGTAATGAATGGCACAAGAGTGTATAATCAGCTATTATTATGCACTGAATCTTGGCGTTTCTTTGAGGAGTTGCATCCACATTCGAAGAGGTGAGCGAGAAAATGCATGTTTGCTTGTTTCAACTCAAGCAACTATTAGCTGGGTGGTTCCAAGGAGGGTGAATAGCAAAAATCTTAGAACCAACTCCCAATACTTGTGTTGTATATCTTGTTCATTCTAATGAAATGGGAATTTCTCGGTCAGTTGCTATTGTCATCTATCCATTTTATTTATATTTGCCAGTGCAATGTAATGCAATATATGATATTAGCATATCAATCCTTTATATCAAATTCATTCTCTTTTTACATTATCCTAGAAGTAATAATTTCCCGGAACAATGTAGAAAATAACACGAAGTCGTATATTTCATCTCTTTTATGCCAATGAATATTCATCAATTCGCTGAAAAAATACATGTCCGATTGTCTTAGACGTCATAATAACATGAGAAATCCGAGGTCAAAACGAGGCTGCCAAACTGACACCTTTTTCAGGATGGACGCAAAGAAAGCTGTAATCTGAAATAGACTGCTACGATGGGGTAGCATAGATCAGTGATAGACCGCTGGCTTTGCAATCGCATGGTCCTGGGTTCGCGCCCGGCTGCCCTTCTCAGTCGACTCAGCTGTGAATAAGCACTGTTATGCTGACGTCAGTATGCTAGGGTTAAAGTCGGGGCAGAAAGGAACAGGTCACCCTACCGCATCATCCCGCGTCCTAGTAAGCATGTTTCTCTACAAAACATGTCCCTTACGTCCAGATGGATATGGGACCAACTTCGACTTTTGACAATGGGGTGAGGGAAAGTAACTTCTTCAACGTTGATATATTCGGAGAGCTGGGCATCCCCCGGACGATGGTGTACAGGCAGATAGGGTGGGAAGAGGAAGGCACCCATAACGGGAATACACGGAAAGCTCCATTGCTGAAGGGAATTAAAGGTGTAAGTGTTAGCCCTTTTCAATATTTCAGAAATCAATTTATTTCAATTTACTATATAGATATTTGTTTATACAGAACAGTGCCCTACGCGTCATTTTTCCTGTTCAGACTCTTTATCATCATTTACATTTCACATATGACAGAGAAATTATCTATGAAACGGCGAGGCGCGGCCGCGTGACCTGCGATATGTGGGGGTGGATCTCCCTACATGATGTTGGCGAAACGGGGAAAATGCCTCATAGACAAATATATCGAATGGTTAGAAAAAAAATCCTCCCATCAGTACACTGTT
Organism: Penaeus vannamei; assembly: GCF_042767895.1. Classification (NCBI taxonomy): domain Eukaryota; kingdom Metazoa; phylum Arthropoda; class Malacostraca; order Decapoda; family Penaeidae; genus Penaeus; species Penaeus vannamei. Next base: position 7,210,715 of record NC_091562.1, read on the forward strand.
ATGCCTTGGCCCTTCCCAGGAACAATGAGGATAACTGCCCTATACACACGCCCAGGGCAGTTACGAAGTAGTTCCCTGCCTAACACCAAGTGGAGGCCCTTCGATGGCCAAGCGAGGGATGTCGCTCAAACCCGACGAAAAATGTTTGGCCGAATATTGTCAATGTTCGAGAAACGGCTAAAGAAGCAACCTCGAACCAGCTGATAGAAAGTGAGACGTTACATGTGAACACGTCACCTCTGTCTCGGGGATA
>NC_091562.1:7218467-7220967 GCF_042767895.1 Penaeus vannamei
GTTCTGGATTTTAATACCATTTCATCTCTATTCATTCTTTAACAAAAATTAGAAGTACATTTGTCTTTAGCCTAACTAAGCTTAAACAAGATAAACATTACACAAAAGGAGATAGAAAATTTAAAAACACAGAGTTTTGGTTGCGATAGTATGAAATTTACTCGTAAAATTTGTAAAAGATCAGGAAAAACAAAATATTTTTATTGATAAACAATAAAATAATCATGAAGATATCAATAAGAATTATTCTAATATCCTTAAAAATGAAATAGTATAAACTATCAAAAATGCTGAAATTCGACAACTTTCACGTAATAAGTAAGTACTTACGCTTACAATAATGCAGTTATCGTTAAAGATTATTTTAAGTGAAAAATTCTGTATGAAGATACTTATGGAGGTTGCGTAAAGATAAAAAGGTTCGGGTCGGTGACAGAGATGGAAGCTTTTATCTCAGTAAGCAAATCGAGTCAAGATTCTTACGGAAACTTTCAGAAAATGTATCCACATGTATATGTTCCTGAGTGTGTGTGTGTGTGTGTGTGTGTGTGTGTGTGTGTGTGTGTGTGTGTGTGTGTGTGTGTGTGTGTGTGTGTGTGTGTGTGTATATATTATGTATATATATACATATATATACATATATATACATACATACATACATACATACATACATATATATATATATATATATATATATATATATATATATATATATATATTTTTTTTTTTATTATCCCTTTCATTTCTTTGTTATTCTGAGTGTCGTTATATACCTTGTGATTTTTAACAGTATTGATTTTAATAAACTTTCATACTATCTTTTTAATGATTTTAGGTTTATTGTTACATCTTCCATATTGCATTTGTTTGATGTTGGAGAAAAATAACATGAAGTACCGCTTCTGTATTTTCCTATTTTCTGTGATAATGAGACATTTAGATTTTCTTTGGTTATTGCTATGGACTCCTGATATTACAAAACCTCAGTTAAAATGATATGCAAGCTCTTTCTATCTTCTCTTTCATTTTCCCTATCTCTCTCTCTGTTTCTCTCCCCCCTCTCTGTCTCCCTTTCCCTCCCCTTCTCTCTCTCTCTCTCTCGCTCTCTGCCCCTTCTATATCTCTCACTCTTTTCTCTCTCTCTCTCACTCTTTTCTCTCTCTCTCACTCTTTCCTCTCTTTTTTCTTTTTTTTCTCTGTGTGTGTGTGTGAGTCTCTCTCTCTCTCTCTGTCTTCCCTCTCTCCCTCACTTTCATCTTATAATCCCGGAAAAAGGTTCGGGTTAGTGATAGAGCTGGAATTAAGTTGGAGTTAAGGTTCTAATGGGAACTGTTAAAAATAAATTCACGTAAAAAAAAAAAACTATCCTGTGCCAGTGTGGATTATTGTGATCTGCAACGGTACCAATTTCATTTATCCGTTTTTTATGTATTGAATAACTGTCTCTATCATATTTCAGATCTAAGTTTACGGGTCCTTCCAATTTCGAAGACACGTTGTTACACCTTCGTAACTATCTTAATTTGATGTTGGAGAAATATGACAAAGAAAGGTATCGCTTCTAGATTTAACGTTTTTATGTTCAATAGACGTTTCCCTTCAGCGGGTATTGCATGATATATTTACTGATTGGCAACTCCATCCCTACGAATTGAATGGTAATAAATTTGTTAGCAAATAGTTTAAAAAATAATGTAGGTATTGGTCGTTCTCCCACAACGGACCAGTGGAGTCCTTTCATTTTCTACTGGTATGATATGTAGCAATTTTACGGCAGAAACCACTCCAAACTCCACAAATGTCTTCGGTTCGAAATGCCTGTAATGGCAATTTTCTCCAAGAATTTGTGTTAAGTCACCAATATCTATTATTATTTTCAGTGATATAAGTTAACAATTACTGTCAAAATATTATGAACAATTACCAATATTGTAATTTTGTCAACGATAAAAATACTAAAATTAAACCATTACGAGAGAGATATGTACGAGCAATCTTACAAATATATATTTTTATATACTGATGACATTATTCAGTTCAGAAATTATTTGTGATCAAATATGTAATTTTTCTGAAATACGAGATCACAGGGGGCGCAGCTCCCTGCAGTGGGTAATGATGTGAATTATCATCATTTTGTTAAACGTATTATATTATTGGTGTTATTTAACCCCACATTTTCCCAGGAACCTTTCATGCCCTCTCCTGCCACCGGGGCCAATTTTGTCGATAAAGGAGGGTTTCCGCGCAATAATACCAACATATTTGATTGTTTGTGTTGAAGCGATCTCTTCCACTTTCCTTCCGCTCCTTGTCACCGTCGTCTTCCTTTTACTCCTCCTCCACCTCCTCCTCTTCCTCTCCGCCTTCATCTCTATCTCCTCCTCCTTGTTCTTGTCCCCCCTCCTCCCCCTATTCCTCTCCTTCCTCCTAGATCTCTACCTTCACCTCTGCCTCCTTATTATTCTCCTCCTCCTCTTCCTCCCCATTATCCTCCTCC
>NC_091562.1:7240967-7243467 GCF_042767895.1 Penaeus vannamei
TCTCCGCTCTGTCGTGGTATCCCCTGGAGCTGCTACTTCATCCTGGATCGCAGAAACAACCCCTGATGTTAAATCCCCCACAGGATGACTGGAAGGGAGTGCCCCAGGAGCGGAGAGCGGGGCACCGAAACTGGCTGCGAGTCCTGCTGCCGTCTTCGTGTCTCCCGGCGGCGTCATGAGTCCCGGATTCGTGGCAAGGGCGGCTAGGAGGCGAGGCGGACTTGGGAAGAAGAGGGTCCTGTAGGATGGCGGCTTCGTGACTACCTGGTCGTATGGGGGCGGGGCATCGTTGGTTGGGCTCGCCTGGGGGAGAAAAGCGTTTTTAGGATCAGGCTAATGGGAGGGGGGGGAGGGGCTAGCTTGCTTCATCTAATGGTGTTGTTTGTCCTTGAGCTTGATATAGTGCGTGTCTGTCTATATATATAATTATTCACACACACACATACATATACATGCACACACACACACACACACACCCTGGTATTTATGGGTACATCTATAGCTCTCTGAGAATAAGGGTACACAGATGAACCTATTGGAAAAGCGAAAGGGATATGAATATAATTTGTGTGTGTGTGAATGTGTAAGTGTGCGTGTGTGTGTGAGTTTGTGTGAATATGTAAGTGTGTATGTGTGTGTGTGAGTTTGTGTGAATATGTAAGTGTGTATGTGTGCGTGTGTAAATATGTAAGTGCGTATGTGTGAGTGTGTGTGTGTGTGAATATGTAAATGTGCGTGTGTGTTTGTTTGTAAATATGTACGTTTTATATATTTAAATATACATATGTATATGTATATGATTTATATATTTAAATGTACATATGTATATGTATATATTTAAACATATATATATATATATATATATATATATATATATATATATATATATATAAATTCCCCACACTGGTAATGATGGTAATAATAAAAATACAAGAAACAATGTAATCATAATCATTATAATTATTTACTGCTATACTCCTACTTCTGCTACTACTACTACTACTATTATTATTAATTAGTGAGACATTATTTCCTTGATCCAGCACTGCTTGTACATAAAGACATATGTATGTAAATATATAAATATATGAAAATGTTTACTTGCGCATTTCTGTATATTTATATCTATATCTAAATATATCTATGTGTCTATATATAATATATATATATATATATATATATATATATATATATATATATATATAATAAATATATATATATAGACACACGCATACAAACACACACACACACATATATACGTATAGTATATATATATATATATATATATATATATATATATATATATATATATATATATATATATATATATATATATATGTATATATGTATATATATGTATATATATAATATATATATATAAATATAAATATATATATATAAATATAAATATAAATATATATAAATATATATATATATATATATATATATATATATATATATATATATATATATATATATATATATATATATATATATATATAAAGAGAGAGAGAGAGAGAAGGATAGGAGGGAGAACCAAAAAGAGATAGGAGAGGGAGAGAGAAGTGAAAACAATGGAGTCGAGGCAGACGCCTTCATAGAAAACGGGAAGTCACGACCGCCTCGAACACAGCGTCCGATTCCTCACCTGCCGCTCGACGTCTGGCTGAGCGTTGGAGTCCCACGAGCAGCACTTAACGGTCACAATCAACACCATAAGAGCGATGTACACCCCGGCGATGGTGAAGGCTAGGGCCACCCCCGCCAGACCATAGGGCTGCATCATCATCAGGGCCGTGGCGGTGAGCACGGCAGACATCACCAAAATCACTGCGGTTTCGACACATCTCTTCATCACGGCGAGTTTAGGAACACCGACTGGTAGGCTAATTTTCTTTGTTATTGTCAGTGTCACTTTCTGTTCTTTCTTTCGCAAATTGATTTAAATATGTTCCTCGTCGCTGTCCGGGAGTCGGAAGTGCACTGAACGACGGTTAGCGTAAACTGTCTGCCGTGCGAGAGACGTCCGCTGTTTTTATCAGTTCGCTGTGACGTCACACCCGGTGGTTCCCTGCCCGGCCTTTCCTCTCGACAAAAAAGGTTCGGCTTAAAGACGCTCCGAATTCTTGCGAAGGCTGTTCTATCTGGATTATCTTTGGGAGCCGAAAAAAAATTGGAAATTTTACATGAACGTGGAATTAGTTTTTTTTTTCTTTTTTTTTTTATTAAACGTGTTTGCAACTTTTTTTTTCTTACCTGTGAAAAGTTACCATCGCGTTCTTTTGTAACGAATTATTCCGTCATTATCATCTCCTATTTATTTCATTATTCATCTCCGAATTTAAAAAAAATCCTAATCAGTCTCTTATTCATTATAATTTACAGACGAATAACAAAACCCCTTTCGTTATACAAGAGAAAGCTTAGTTTAAAAAAGGGAGTTCATTATAACGGGGTCCCAGCCGTTCGACTGCCAAGAACCTCCTGAATTGCTGAGTAG
>NC_091562.1:7248467-7255967 GCF_042767895.1 Penaeus vannamei
GGGGTGGGGTGAGGAGAGGGGGACGTGAAGGAGGGTGGGGTGGGGTGGGGTGAGGAGAGGGGGACGTGAAGGGGGTGGGGTGAGGAGAGGAGGAGGTAAAGGGGGCGGGGGTTTAGTGCGAAGAGGAGGTAAGGTTGAGGAGGGAGAAGGATGGATAGAAGGGAGAGAAGCGGGGAGGATGGAATAAGGGAACGGAGGATGTGGAAACATGAAAAAATAGGAAAATCAAAAGGGGATACAATGAAGAATAGGGAAGTATATGAAGAAGAGCAAGCAAGTAGAGAAGCAACTAGGAAGAGAATGACGAAAGAAGAATAAGAATATGAAAAGAAAAAGAAGAACAACAATGACGAAGAAGAAAGAGAAAAACAACAACATTGAGGATAAAGAAGAAGAAGAAGAAGAAGAAGAAGAAGAAGAAGGGGAGGAGGAGGGAGCGAGAGGCCGGACACAACCCCGATCAAGGTCAGGGTGAGTCGACAATGACTTACGTGAAGACTGAACACTTCCCGGCTGTCGTGAGGACCGGCCTACCATTAAGGAACTTCTCTGTCTGGTTCCTTGAGGGCCTACGTGGTGAACCCTTTGCCAAGAGGACGCTCTCTTTATTCACAAATAATGAAAAGAGGATTTCACTCCATAAAACTGTATCTTGAAACTTTGTATGGTGAATGTGTATGGTGTTCTGTACCTGGAAAATGTATGTTTATTATTCTGTAATGGATGTTAAAGTAAGATATCCCTAAAAAAATAAATGTATGAGCTATACATAATGAATGTAAGAATCCAGTAAACTAAATTAAATTCTCCTACGTGTACACCGAATACTTTTCTAATTGTCGTGAGAATATACCTAATTATTGAAATCTTTACGGTGTACCTTATTATTTTCCCATTTCCGTGTGAACTATGACCAGTCCTCTTTATCCAATGAGGAACTCTATGCTTACATTAAGGATCCGGTAACTCTGACGTACCCAGTGAACTCCTGTTTTGCGGTGAAGGATCTCTTCCGTCGCCTTCCTGTATAATGTGACAAAGTACATCCTGCTACTTGTTATCCTCAATGACCCCTTGCTTATTTTTCTTTTCTTTATATAAATATACTGAGGACTTCTGTGTGGAAGGATCTTTCTTTTCTCACAGGTGTTTCAGAGTTGAAGTATACCTGATGAATTTATTTGTCTGTGTGACATAATGAAAAAAAATAGTATATATATTTTTACATGTATGATGAAATTCATCTTAACATCTGGCACAAACAATGGCTATCGTATTTATCTTTTATTCTTATAATTATTCGCAAATATCGCTAATAGTGTATTTCCCTGGCGTGGAAATTGCTCAGCACACAAAGTTGAAACCGATAAGGGACAACTACACTTTTTCACAAAAAGCTTTACGGCCCAATTATCTATGATATAACAAGATCCCCCTCCCCCCTTGTAGATATGCCTTACGTATTATTTTTCTAAGTACTGATATAACATTATAAACTCTCGCTTCCCTTGAGTTTCGTTCGGTGGGTGAGTTTACCTTGTGACGTGGCCGCTGTTGCCGTGGAATGTGAGGGAGGGACCGGTGGCTGGAGGTTTTGGAGGCGTGAGGAACGTGAATCAGCGAAACTAAATCTTGTAGGCGCGTATGTGTATGGAGATTGCATTCGCAAAGACGCAGACATGCACGTACATGCGCACACACACGTACATACACTAGCACGCACACGAAAGAACACGCACACGAGCGCGCGCGCGCGCACACACGCACGCACGCACGCATTCACATGCACGCCCCCCACCCTCGCACACACACACACACACACACACACACACACACACACACACACACATATATATATATATATATATATATATATATATATATATATATATATATATATATATATATATATATCATGGGCACAAACGAATCACTGAGAAACACAAACGCATATCATTCCTATATTAAATAGATAGGTAGATAGACAGAAAAAAAACAGACAGATAGGATATATATATATATATATATATATATATATATATATATATATATATATATATATATATATATATATATATATATATATATATATATATATATATATATATATATATATATATATATATATATATATATATATATATATATATATATGACACACACACACACATACACGCACACACACACATACACGCACACACACACATACACGCACACACACAGAAGGACGCGCAATTATATAACCCACAAACCCAACTGCCACTGCTTCCCAGACAGCCATCCACTCGTTCTATTCCTTTATACTAAAACAAATAAAAGTAAAATTTCCGAACAGCAAACTTTCTATGCTTTCTTTCCACACACAATTAACTTTTAACTGCTTTTCACTCTCTGTTACCAACGTAATTACAAATCATTGTCGAGTCACTCATGATAAACTATCATTTTTTTTTTTACAACAACCACCTCGAAAGAAATACAGTTTAGAAGCAACACTGAAATCTACATCCTGTATACACTGCGCAGTATACTTTCGCTGAGGTCATTTTTTTTGACCTGCTGACTGAGGACCAAGTGCGTGTTACTGATATCTCATTTGCCACAGATATATCCTAGAAAAAAGATATTCGGTTACAATGTATAGATTAATTTCATTATTCGTGGTAATCCAAGTTTGATGTTTACTGTGTAGAATGTATCATTGTAGGCCAAGGAAGTTGAAAAGAGCACATATTCAAGACACACATGAACGGAAATGCCCTTGTGAAAGCCTGTATTGATAAGAGTTGACACCGTTTAGGCCACCAGTTCAGGCTACACAATATGATATTTATTTTCATTTTAATTATTACAACTGCCACTGTTGCCATATCATTATTTTCATCATTCTTTATCATCATAATCATGATCATCATTAATATTAGTCATTATTATCACTATTACTGTTGTTATTATGATAATAATGATAATTATTATCACATATTATCATTATCATAACCATTGTTATAATCACTATAGTTATCATAATTATTATCATCCTCATTATAAGTAATAGTAGTCCTAGTCGCAGTATAATCACCGTTATTATCGTTATGTTAATTTTATTATCAATCATTATTAATTCTGTCATTGTTATTATCATTATTATTATTATCATTAGTATTATCATTAATATCATTATCATTATTAGTCATAATCATCCTCATTATAGTAATAAGAAGAGACAACTGAATTCACATATTAAGCCTACCGACTATCACTCTAAATAGTAGAGTAATAGCGAAGGAATTCATTTTAAGGGCAATTGTCTGATTTAGGTTGTAAGTCAAGCATTTCCTTGTAGCCCTTGTTGTTTCCATCTGTTCTCAATACTTCTCGGAAAACCATGGAACTGAGTGTAATGTAGATAGATCCAGTTTATATAGTCTGGCACTTTATATCACGTGGGTATAAGACTTGTCTTTGTGGAAATCTGGAGCAGTACCATCCTGTCCGGCGGGTATAGCACACTCAAATACACACGCACACGTACTAGATATAATCACACAGACGCACCAGACAAACATATGCAAACGCGTACACTAAGACATAAGCACATACACAAACAGACATAAACACATACACAAACAGACATAAGCACATACACAAACAGACATAAACACATACACAAACAGACATAACCACATGCACAAATAGAACCACATACACAAATAGACAGAAACATGCACATATATGAAACACATATACTGAAACACATACACTTATACACGCACACATATTTACATCTCCAAACACCCACCCACACTCGAAAGACGGTTTACAGTTAACTACATCCGCCATCTGCATGAATACAATGGGTGAAATAACGTACATTTATTTTTTACTACTGTCATCATTTGCTGTTCCGCCAATTGTGTGTTAGAAGGATTAGCACCGTACGTGGCTCCAGTCAGACACCGAATCTTTTCATTAATTTAGGATAACTCGTCTTAGAAAATAAGGAAAGATGAAATAAGATAATTGTAAAGGAAATAAAAATGACATATATGTACATCAAGTTAAATCTATATGATAATTAAATGGGTAGTATAAGAAATGAAAATATAGGTAAAATGAGGGTGATTGATTTATAGATTGAAGTAAAAATATGAAGTAAAAATATAAAAACTAGTGTAAAAAGAGATCAACAACTGAACAGATTTTAGAAAAGGACCAATCAAGCAAAACAGAAGAAGAATAAGAAAAAAAGAAAACGGATTGGCGAATAATAAGAAACTTATGATGCAAAAGTAAATCCACATTATATTTCTGATCCTAGTTATGACTTTTGTGGTAATTATCATATAATAGCCTTAATTGAATTTTCCAGTTATAGGACATTGATAATGATAAGGATACTTTTTCCAATAATGATATCCATAAAGAAAATACTATAATGATAACGATCGTACTAGTAGTAGTAATTGTGGTAATGATGATAAAAGTGGTGATAAGGAACGATATATTGATATTCATGATTAGGATGATGAAACTAATAGTGATGGTGATGATAGTAATACTAATTATAAAGGTAATAATAATGATTATAATAATGATGATGATAATGATGATAATAATAATAAGGAAGACAACAAAACAATAACATTATTGATAATAATGATGGTGATCATTGCATAATGAATGTTAGTGATACTAATTATGACTACCTTTGTCAGCACCAGGGGTTATGAATCATGATAATCATATGAAAGTTGCAACATTTACACAACGCAAATGTTATTATGATGAAACATTTAAAATCTTTATCTTGTATTGATTCCTTGAAGGATTTCTCGTCTACTCTCGCATCCTTTCCCTGTCCCGTTCTCTCTCTTTCTCACTGCATATGTCTCCTGCTGTCTGTCTCTCAGTTAGTCTCTCCTATCCACACACACACATTCTCTCTCTCTCTCTCTCTCTCTCTCTCTCTCTCTCTCTCTCTCTCTCTCTCTCTCTCTCTATATATATATATATATATATATATATATATATATATATATATGCATACATATACATACATACATAATGCACACACACACACACAGACATATACACATATATATATATATATATATATATATATATATATATATATATATATTTATATATATACATATATATACATACATACATACATACATACATATATATATATATATATATATATATATATATATATATATATATATATATATATATATATATATATATATATATATATATATATATATATATATATATATATATATATATATATATATGTATGTATACACTCACACACACACACACACACATATATAAACACACACACACACACACACACACACACACACACACACACACATATATATATATATATATATATATGCATATAAATATATATATATATATATATATATATATATATAGATATATATATATACATATATATGAATAGAATATATATATATATATATATATATATATATATATATATATATATATATATATATATATATATATATATATATATATATGAATACATAAGTAAATGAATAAATAAATAAATGAGGAAATAATTAAATAAATAAATAAATAAATAAATATATATATATATATATATATATATATATATATATATATATATATATATATATATATATATATATATATATATATATATATATATGAATACATAAGTAAATTAATAAATAAATAAATGAATAAATAAATAAATAAATAAATAAATAAATAGATAAATAAATAAATATATACATATACATATATATAAACATATGCACACACACACACACATATATATATATATATATATATATATATATATATATATATATATATATATATATATATATATATATATATATATATATATATATATATATATATATATACCGTCTTACTGAAAGTGTATGGATTAAACCATGAACCATGAACGTCGATAATCAAGATATGTCTTTGAACGGAAGTGTATGTGACACTTAAGTGAAATCAGACAATAAAGGCAATCCATGAACACATACTTAGAGATATTTCATCAAAGGTTTTTTAAGAATATTCTTGTTAGACCGCATTAAATAGACTCCCGATAGACTTGAAGTTACTTGAAAGTCCGCAGTCACATGTAATATAAATATCAACATAGTGATACAGTATAAAGTTTCCCTCACTTGAAATTTTGAATCAAAGGAATTTTTCAAGCTTTCCGTTGCAATATCTTGAAAAATGTCAGCAAATTTTGATAGCTTTTTCATATTCGTGGTATGTGGTATGTGGTTGTGGTTTCCTCACAGAACATTCTAGTAAGACCATTCATATTTTTTTCTCGGTCTTTTCGTTCTTGTACTTTGTCCTTCCTGCCAGGGCATGATACTCCAAGCCTCCTCTTACGATGACAAAAAAATAATTTGCCTGTCATGATTTTGTGTAACTTTTCTCCCAGACATTCTTAGCAATTCATTTTTTCTTATGTTGCTCTATGTCAAGCTTGACATTCTCCACACCTATGCTTCTATCGCATTTGCTTTCCTCTCTATTTCCTTTTGCTATGGCCCATATCCATACAGGAGAATGGACCGTATGTATGCGAAGACCCGAGCGAATTTCCCTCCCCTATGAGGCGTTTGCCCTGCGTCGCACTGGCCAGCCGGCGGTCGTGGGAAGAAGATAGAGACCTGCACTTCGACCCACCATGCCTGCAGGGGGATAAAATCGAGTTGAGTGCAATTCGTATACACTCAACAGCATTAAGACACAGCCAACTTAATATAAATCACACACGACTCGATTTTTGTCAGTTGATGAATAAAGTGTTGTTTCATTTGTTGTTTGGCTTGATTCTCGCCACTTGCTACTTCACAATATTTGTTCTTAAATCAATTCTTTAGTTAATTTAAAGTACAAAGTAAATAAACATAACAATTATTGTTATAAACGTCTGAAATTTAAAGGATCAAATAAGTAATAACAAACCTGAAATAGAATCTGAAAAGTACAGGACTACGCTGAGGTGAAATAATATTCTATTAGACAACAGCAACCATCACAGTAGTGGTAGTAATAGTAGTTGTAACAACAACAATAACAGCAGCAACAGCAACAACAATAATGATGATAGTAATAATAATAATAACAATAACAGAGTAGCATCTTGATTCATTTGTAAAACTCTGCCTATCATGTACAAGAGAAATCCGGCGTTGGGTTAGAAATCTGCCCCTCCCCTGCTATCTCTTGGGTAAGCACTGCTATTGAATGGTGCCATTTCTTGGAAACATTTTTTCCATGCCATACTTTAGTTGGCCTCTGCTGATTTACCAATAAAACTTCAATTATGAAGGTACCCTCAAGTTGATAATCATAATCATTAGGAAGTACATATTGCATATTGCATACGGAACTAAATGATATATATTAGTGATAAATCATTACAAAGTTTTATGTGCTTGTTGCTTAATTAAAAGA
>NC_091562.1:7263467-7265967 GCF_042767895.1 Penaeus vannamei
CTCAACCTGTCTCTTGGGACGAGTCATTTCCTCCCCCTGGAATACCAAGGGACACAAGCGACCCTGTTACTTGCAGCCAGATCTACCTGGTGAATGATTTGCACGTCTGATGTCTCGCTCGTCTCTTTCTCTCCCTCTCCCTTTCCCCCCCCCATCCCCACTCTCTTTCTCTCCCCTCTCCCTCTTCTCCATCCCCTCCCTTCTCTTCTCCCCTCTCCCTCTCCATTTCCCCTATCCCCACCCCCTTCCTCTCCCCTCTCCCCTTCCCCTCTCCCTCTCCCACTCCCCTACCCTCTCCCTTTCCCTCTCCTCTCCCCTCTCCCCTTCCTGTCCCCTCTCCCCTTCCCCTCTCCCTCTCCCACTCCCCTACCCTCTCCCTTTCCCTCTCCCCCCTCCCCTCTCCTCTTCCCCTTCCCCTCTCCCTCTCCCACTCCCCTACCCTCTCCCTTTCCCTCTCCTTCTCTCTCTGTATGTATCTCACAGACGCCCTCCCTCGGTTTAAATCAGCGAGCGGGCGTGAGTGGGCTAATTAATGCACTTGTTGAGGGTTTGATCGGCCAAAGTGTAATTTATGCGATAAGGCTTATCTTCGTCGTCTTATGGTGAGGGGGGGAGGGGTGGGAGTGGGGGGTGGGGTGGGGTGGGAGGGGCGTAAGGAAGACGGACGAAAAGCACGAAGAATTATATGATTATGGATATTACTTCCTCTCCGTTCCTGGTTTCTCTTTCTTTCTCTCTCACTTGCTGACTGATTGACTTTCTCTCTCTGTCTCTGTCTCTCTCTCTATCTCTCTCTTTCTCTCTCTCTCTACTCTCTGTCTTAGTCTTCCTGTCGGTAGATCTATCGATCAGTCTCTATCAATCTCCCTTGATCTGTCTGTTTATCGCTCACCCCTCACTCCTCTCTCTAATCAACTTAAACTGACCTAAATACTGTTCAAAAATGTTCATTGTCTTCCATAGTTAACTTGGTGAAAATTACCCTCTCGTTGGATATTTGACTTCGGTAATCCGCGCACAGATAATCAACTGGATTTGATTGGATTTAATAGGATTTGTCGAGTGATTTTGATATATTGAGGGTCGAAGTCAGTTGCAAATTGCTTCTCTTTAGATACTGGTAATAATGATTTTTATTAGTTTAATGACATTGATTTACACCGCTGATGTATCTGTTCATCGATATCACTGTGTTTATTTATTTATATCGGTGATTTGTTCGTTGATTTAGATAATTGACTTATTAATTTAGGTCATTATATTTGTTAATCGTTTTCACATCCTTGTTGACCGATCTAAATTGCAGATGCTTTTTATTTCTCCTCATCAATGAACACCCTTATTCCGATTCGTCTTTCTCGCCACGTCTAAGGTGTAAAATATACTATGGTACGAAATCGTCACCATCAACTTGCACGATTGCAGCGACTGCCAAATAGCCTGCGAGTGACTGCGATGCTTCCCTGCAGCTGCCATTGCACACTGCGATGCTTCCCTGCAGCTGCCATTGCACCCGCGACCCCCAGGAGAACGAACTCTCCCTCTTATACACGCCAACGAAAGGGGGACTTCAAGCTATGGCCAACAGGACGTCGTCACTCTGTCTCTCGGAATATGGAAGGCAAAAAGAATCCTGTTTGACGAGAGAACGAGTCCTGCATCGGCGATAGGATCTCCGTTCCTTGGCGTGGACTTTGACGGGGAGAGTCCACAGCGCTAACCCATACTTGAAGGGAAAATTAACCCATATCTTACCCCATAAAATTAAGCCGTAAATTACTTTCGGATTCTCCACCCAAAACGTCCGAGAGGTTACGCTGCGCCGTCAGGAAGGTAAACAAAGAAGAGAGAGGGAGTGGGGGAGGGAAGGAGAGAGGGAGGGAAGGAGAGAGGGAGGGAAGGAGGGAGGGAGGGAGGGAGGGAGGGAAGGAGGGAAGGAGGGAAGGAGGGAAGGAAGAGGGAGGGAGGGAGGGAGGAGGGAGGGAGGAGGAGGGATGGAAGGAGGGAAGGAGGGAAGGAGGGAGGGAGAGGAGGCGGGTTGGGGGGAGGGAGAGAGAGAGAAAGAGAGAAAGAGAGAAAGAGAGAGAGAGAGAAGAGAGAGAGAGAAGAGAGAGAAAGAGAGAGAGAAAGAAGAGAGAGAAAGAGAAAGAGAGAGAGAGAGAGAGAGAGAGAGAAACGCAACATTTTGGCCCACGTAAAAACTTTAAACGAAATAGAAGGGGCGATCTTTATGGGAATGAATGTTGCTCTGTATTGCAAGAGCGTGATCTGCAACCTGTCACGTGATCAGACCATCGTAGCTTTTACCAAAATGTTATTGCCATGATCATGATCTTTATCATCATTATTTTCAACATATAATCATAGTCATTCTCATTTTCACTATTATTGACATTACTGTTACTGTTATTATTGTTCTTGTAATAATCATTATTATCGCTATGATTGTTATTATCATCATCATCATTATGATTACTATCAGTATTGTTATCCTCATCGT
>NC_091562.1:7273244-7285744 GCF_042767895.1 Penaeus vannamei
TATATATATATATATATATATATATATATATATATATATATATATATATATATTATATACATATTTATATATATATCTATATCTATATCTATATATCTATACTATATCTATATCATATATATATATATATATATATATATATATAGAGAGAGAGAGAGAGAGAGAAGAGAGAGAGGGGAGGAGAGAGAGAGAGAGAGAGAGAGAGAGAGAGAGGAAAAAGAGAGAGAGAGAGAGAGAGAGAGAGAGAGAGAGAGAGAGAGAGAGAGAGGGGGAGAGAGAGAGAGAGAGAAAGAGAGAGAGAGAGAGAGAGAGAGAGAGAAAGGAGCGAGAGAGACAGACCCACAAACGGCGCAGGAGCGAGAGCCAGCGAGCGAGGCCGTCGGAGTGGAAAGTGTAGAACCAAAGACACATATTTTGTCCTTATCGCTCCCGTCCGGCCATTATGCCCCGCTTATCGTGTCCCCATAATTAGGTGTGAAGCTCTAACCAACATAATTATCTATCAACACCTTGGCTGCGACAGAGACCCTTTGGGAAGACCTGTTAACGTTAGCCGGGCACGTAGGGAGAGGCTGGTTGGCTGGGGCTGATACGCTTCTCTCTCTCTCTCTCTCTCTCTCTTTCGCTCTGTCTCTCTGTCTCTCTCTTTCTTTCTTTCTTTTTCTCTCTCTTTATGTCTCTGTCTCTCTTTTTCTCTCTTTCTTTCTCTCTCTCTCTTTCGCTCTATGTCTCTGTCTCTCTCTTTCCCATTCGCTCTCTCTCTCTCTCTCTCTCTCTCTCTCTCTCTCTCTCTCTCTCTTTTTCTCTCTCTCTTTCTCTTTTCTTTTCTTTTCTTTTTTTTCCTTTCTTCTTCTCTTTCTCCTTTCATTTTTTCATTTTTCTCTCTTCTCTCTCTTCCTTTTCCTTTCTTCTTCTTTTCCTTGCCTTCCACCTAACCCATAACCTAAATCAACCCAACCCAATTTAACCCAATTCCAATTTTAACCTAACTAATCCTAACCTAACTAATTTAACCTAATTTTGCCTTGGTAGCCCAACGGAAAACCCAATAACCAATTTTTAACCCAAAACCAACCAACTAAATTTAAATTAATTTCCCAACCCAATTAATTTTAAAAAATAATGCAACCCCCCCCTAACCCAAACTAACCTAACGTAACTAAGTACCTTTAATAACCATCCCAAGTAACGTAACGTAAGTAATTTAAAATTAACCCAACCCCAACCAACCTAACACTTAATCCTAATAAACCAACTAGCCAACCTTTAAACCAACTTATCCAATCCCAACTAACTAACTCCCAAATTAACCTAACCTAACCTAACAACCTAACCAACCTTTTTTCCCCGTTTAAGTACAACTTAATTTTAATTTTAATTAACCAAACCAATCAACCAAACCCAATAAACCAACCTAACCAACCTAATGTAACCAAAAATTTTAACCCCCAAACCCAAACCCAACGTAACCTAAGAAACCCCCCCTAACGTAACCAACCTAACCTAACCTTAACCAAACCAAACCAACCAAACCAACCCCAATCTTCAATCAACTAACCCAACTTAACCAACTTAATTCCAACTTAACTTAACCAAACCCAACCTAATCACCTAACTTACCGAACCTGTCCTAACCAAGCTAACAACTAACCTAACCTAACTCTAAACCCAACCCAACCAACTTAACCAACAACTAACCCAATCAATTCATCCAACCTAACCTAACCTAACCTAACTTATTTTAAAGTAACGAAGTAACTAACCCTAACGTAACGTAACTAACCCAATCCAATCAATTCCTAATCAATCCAACCTAATCAAACCAACCAACCAACAAGTAATTAACCCAACCTTAAACCCCCCTAACCTTTAACTAACCCAAAACCCAAAACCCAACCCCAACAAACCAAACCAAACCTAACTAATCTATTCTTGTTCGATCAACGTAAAGTAAGGGAACGTAACGTAACCTAACCCAACAATAACCCTAACCTAAATCAACTCAACTGTCTAACTCCACCAAACCTCAACCCCAACCAATCATCCCAACTTTAAAGTAACCTAACCAACCTAACCTAACCTAACCTAACCTAACCAAACCACCAAACCAAACCTAACCTTAACCTTTAACCAAACCCAACCTAACCTAACCAACCTAACCAACCTAACCCAATTACCCAACCGAACCTAACCCAACCCCAACCTAACCTAACCTAACGTAACCTTACCGAACCCAACCAATTAACCAACCTAACCTAACCCAACCTTACCAACCGAACCAACTAACCCTTAACCTAACCTAACCAATCTAACCCCACTAACCCAACCCCAATCCAACCTAACCCAACAACCAATCCTATCAAAACCCAAACTGAACTCTAATCAATCTTTAATTTAAATTTCCAATCTAACTACCAACCTAATAACCCTTTCCAACCTAACCTTACCGAACCTAACCAATTAACCTAACTTAACCAACCTAATCAACCACTTTACCTACCTTACCTACCTCTTCAACCCAACCCAAACCTAAACCTAAATAATCAACAAATTAACCAATCAACCTAACCTAATAACCCCAATACCACGAACGTAACCAACCAACAACCTAACCAAACTAAACCTAATTTAACCAAACAACCCAACCTAACCAACCTTAACCTAACCAACTTAACTACTAATTAACCTAACCAACTAACCTAACTAACAAAACTAATTTTTTTTAATGAATGTAACGTAACGTAACGTAACGTAACGTAACCTAAACCTAACCTAACCTAACCTAACTTAAATTAATTAAGTAACAACCTAACCACGTAACGTAACCTAACCTAACCTTTCCTGACCTGACCTAATTGACCTAACCTAACTACTAACCAAAACCCCCCTTAACAACCTAACTTTAAACCAACCAAACTAACAACAACCTAACTAACTAACTTTCCACGTAACCAGAGTAAGTAACCAACCTAACCTAACCTAACCAACTTAACTTAACTTACCTAACCTAATTAACCTAACCTAACCTAACCCAACAACTAACTAACTTTAAACCCAACCAACCTAATTACAACTCCACTAAAATAAACCCCAACCAACCTAACTAACCTAACCAACCTAACCTAACCTAAATTTTAAACCCCCCCTAAACAACAACAAAACCCAACCTAACCTAACCAACCAAACCAAACCAAAAACCCAAAACCCAAAACCAAACAACTAACCTAACCTAACCTAACCTAACCAAACTAAACCTAACTTAATTAACCTAAGTAACAAACCAACCTCCAACTTAACCTAACTAACTTTAAACCCAACCAACTTTAACTAACCAAACCTAACAATTTAAATTAAAATTTTCTAACAACTAACCTAACCTAACGTTTCAAACCTAACAACTTAACTTTAACTAATTAACAACTTTAACCACAACTAACTTTAACTTAACAACAACTAATTAACTAATTTAACGTAACCAAACCAAACCCACCTAACCTAACGTAACTTAACGAACCGAACCTAACCTTTAAAGTAACCTAACCTAACCCAACTTAACTAACCTAACCTAACCTAACCAACTTTAAACCCAACAAACCTAACCTAACCTAACCTAACCTAACCTAACCTAACCACGTTCCACCCCCCCCTAACCTAACCTAACCTAACTAACCAACCTAACCTAACCCAACCTAACCAACAAACCCAACCCAACTTTAAACCTTTAACTAATTTTAAATAACCCAACAACTAAGACCTAAATTTAACCTAAACTAACGTAACAAACCGGTTTAAACCCAACCTAACCTAACCTAACCTAACCTAACCTAACCTAACCAAACCTAACCTAACCTAAGTAACAACCTAACAACAACGTAACGTACCTAACCTAACTTTAATTAACAACCTAACCTAACCTAACTAACAAACCTAACCTAACCTAACTAACCTAACCTAACCTAACCTAACCTAACCTAATCCTAACCTAACCTAACCTCAAACCCAACCTAACCGTAACCTAACCTAACCAACCTAACCTAACCTAACCTAACTAGCCTAACCTAACCTAATCAATCTAACCTAACCTAACCTAACCTAACCTAACCTAACCTAACCTAACCTAACCTAAGTAACCTAACCTAACCAACCAAACCTAACCTAACCTAACTCAACCTAACCTAACCCTAACCCAACAACTAACCTAACCAAACCTAAAACCCAAAACCCAAAACCCAAACCAAACCAAAACCCAAAACCCAACCTAACCAAACCTAACTAACCCAACTCTAACCTAACCTAACCTAACCTTTAACCTAACCTAACCTAACGTAACCTAACCTAACCTAACCTAACCAACCAATCTAACCTAACCTAACCTAACCTAACCTAACCTAACCTAAACTAACCTAATAACGATAAACCTAATGAATAATCATAACCTAACTAATACCTAATAATAAAAACCTAACCTAACGTAAATAATGTAACGAAACGTAAGTAACCTAATAAACAACCTAACCTAACCAACGGAAAACCTAACCTTTACCCCAACCTCCCTAACCTCCTAACCTACCTAATCTCCAATCCCTCCCTATCCTATCCCTACGTAGCCAAACCTCCTACCTAACCTCCTAACCTACCTCCCCAACTTCTATCCTACCTACCTCCTAACCTAACCTAACGTAACCTAACTCTAATCCAACCAAACCTCACCTAACCTTACCATCCCAACGTACCCCACCTAACCTAACCTAACCTAACCAAACCAAACCAAACCAAACCAACCTAACCAAACCAACACCTAACCTAACCTAACCTAACCTAACCTAACCTAACCTAACCTAACCTAACCTAACCTAACCTAACCTAACCTAACCTAACCTAACCAAACCTAACCTAACCTAACCTAACCTAACGTAACCCAACCTAATTAATCCAACCTAACCTAACTTAATCCATCCTAACCTAACGTGACCTAACCTAAGTAACCTAACCTAATCTAAACCAATCTGACCTAAATGAACATAACCTAATCTATCCCAAATTAATAATAATAATAACAAGGATAATAGCAACGATGATCATAATAATCATAATTATAATAAGGATGAAATAATAAATAATGACAATAATAATAAAAATGACAATGCTAATAACATTGATAATGATAATAATGATAATACTAATGATGATATTGATGATAATAATAATCAAAAAGACATCTTTTCCCCCAAACAAGCAAACAGGAAAAAAATCTAAGGGTCTTTCTCCCTTCCTCCTCTTCCTCCTCCCCCTCCTTCTTCTCTTCCTTCTCCTCCCCCCACCCTACCCTCGTCCCCTCCTCCTCCTCCACCTCCTCCTCCTCCCCCACCTCCTCCTCCTCCTCCCCACCTCCTCCTCCTCCCACCTCCTCCTCCTTCCCCCTCCCCCTCCCTCTCCCCCTCCCCTCCCCCTCTTTGCCTTCCCCTCCTCCTCCCCACCTCCTCCTTCCTCTCTCCTCCTCCCCCTCCCCCCCCTCCTCCTCCTCCCTCCTCCTCCTCCTCCTCCTCCTCCTCCTCCTCCTCCCCCCTCCTCCTCCCCCCCTTCCTCCTCCTCCCTCCCTCCTCCTTCCTCCTCGTCCTCCCCCCTCCTCCTCCTCCTCCTCCCCCTTCCCCCTCCTC
This sequence comes from Penaeus vannamei, assembly GCF_042767895.1. Taxonomy (NCBI): domain Eukaryota; kingdom Metazoa; phylum Arthropoda; class Malacostraca; order Decapoda; family Penaeidae; genus Penaeus; species Penaeus vannamei. The sequence goes on from NC_091562.1 coordinate 7,278,902, forward strand.
CTCCCCCCCCTCCTCCTCCTCCTCCTCCTCCTCCTCCTCCTCCCCCCCCACCCCCTCCTCCTCCTCCTCCTCCTCCCCCCCCCTCCTCCTCCTCCTCCTCCTCCTCCTCTTCCCCCTCCCCCCCCTCCCCCGCCTCCCCCCCATCCCCCCCCTCCCCCTCCTCCTCCTCCTCCCCTCTCCTCCCCCTCCTCCTCCCCTCCTCCTCCCCACCTCCCTCCTCCCCCCCTCCTCCTCCCTCCTCCCAAATCTCCTCCTCCCTCCCTCCTCCTCCCCCTCCTCTTTCCTCCCTCCTCCTCCCCTCCTCCTCCTCCCTCCTCCCTCCTCGCCCCAAAAGGCCCGGGAGAACGTCCTCAAGCGCCTCCTCGTCCCTCGTCCTTGACCGGAATGTGGACGCGAGATTCCGCAGTTCCAAAGTAGGAAAGACTCCCCCCCCCTTCGTCCTCCTCCTACTACTCCTCCTACTCCTACGCCTCCTTCCTCCTTCTCCATCCTTCATTCTTTTTCTCTCTTTTTTTTCCTCTAATTTTTTTTCTGTCTCATTGCTTTATTTTTTTTTTTTTTTTAGTTGGTGTGATTAATTTCATCTTTTTTTTCTCGTTCTCTCTCTCTCTCTCTCTCTCTCTCTCTCTCTCTCTCTCTCTCTCTCTCTCTCTCTCTCTCTCTCTCTCTCCTCCTCTCTCTCTCTCTCTCTCTCTCTCTCTCTCTCTCTCTCTCTCTCTCTCTCTATCTATCTATCTATCTATCTATCTATCTGTCTATCTATCTATCTATCTAAATTATCTATCTATCTATCTATCTATCTATCTCTATCTCTCTATCTATCTCTCTCTCCCTCATTCCTTCTCTCGCTTCACCCATGCCTCTAAAACACCTCATCAGCGCTTCACCTTCTTCTCAAAATCCCCTTTAAATTCACCCCATTACCTTGCCGTCCATTAAACACACGAAAAGATAGCGTAATGGCAACTTAGCACATTTCCGCTAAGTTAAGCATTCCCCGCTACGATAGCAGAGGCGGAGAAATGAATATATCGAGGTTAGCGCGCGGACGGTTAAGCACGGAGGGGGGGAGGGAGAGAGAGTAGGAGGAGAGGGGGGAGTAGGCGAGGAAGAAGGGAGAGGGGAGAGGGGGAGTAGGCGCGGAAGGAGGGAGTAGGAGAGGGGAGAGGGGGAGAAGGCGCGGAAGGAGGGAGTAGGAGAGGGGAGAGGGGGAGAAGATTGCATAGACTTTCGACACGGATCCTGCCTTGTTTGGGAGGAGAGGCGGGAGTATCCGCTCTCCGCCTGCCACAAAGGACGGCCCTTCTGCTAACTGGTTTATTTAGCAACTTCTGAAGTAGCGGTTTTGCGCTCGCTTCTTCACCTCTCGAGGGACGCGAGGGAGGGACCGGGGCGCCTAATAGGAAATTTCTGTTATCTATTATTAAATTGTGTTTTATAGGAAATGTTTGTTATGGAGTTAAGTGATTTAAATGAAATATCTGTAGTATTTCGAAAGGAAAATTTAATGTTTATTGTCATATTGTAATTAATGATAACGAAATATTATTCATGATTGGGTAATTGTTTATAGTAATATAATCTGAGCTTATCATAGTTAGTATTGCAGTGTTTTATAGAGGAACATAAAATTGATAATTGATTGATAATTTTCTTTCTATAATATACTCGATGTTAACATTAAAGTTTGTTTTCTTATATAATTGTTAATATTTATGGGACGACAACGAATTATTTTGTGTAATATGATAGAGAATTATATTAAAGCGTGTATGATTATGATTATTATTGATAGTGCATTGTTAAGAACATAAATTTATTACAGTACTGTGCAGATTAATTTTAAAGTATTATAAAATCAATATTGGTCTTGCTTATACAACGAAACTTGATCATTGTAATTACGCAAAGATTAATGCTGCTCTTTATAGGAAGAAAATGAAATATCGTGTGTAGTCTCGACTTCGAAAGACATTAATCGTTAATTAAGAAACATTAATTTCGTACACGTCGAGTGAATTTCTTATTGGTAAGGAAATATCCGCATCTGGTGAGGATTGGAGTTCCTGCGAATTTACGGTTTGTCAAAATCTGGAAAAAAAAATAGTTAAATTGCAACTTTCGATGCATGAGTTGCATTCCAAGAAGATTTGAGTTGCAATTGACAGAAAGGTCTCTGATACTGTGAAGAAAGGATTATCACTATTTCTTTAAAGATTAATTTCTTAAATCTTTATAGAAGTAGTTTCATCACAATTGATTAAAACGATAAATGTTTCTCCTAATACTGTAAAGAAAGGATTATCACTAATATTTCTTTAAACATTAATTTCTTAAACCTTTATAGAAGTAGTTCCATCACAATTGATGAAAACGATAAGTGTTTCTCCTAATACTGTAAAGATAGGATTTTCACTAATATTTCTATAAACATTAATTTCTTAAATCTTTATAGAAGTAGATCCATCACAATTGATGAAAACGATAAATGTTTTTCCTAATACTGTAAAGATAGGATTATCACAGTAACATTTCTTTAATCTTTTTCCTCTTTAATCTTTAAATTTTCCTTCGATCACAACTGACAAAAAAAGTCGTTTCTCCTAAAACTCTAAAGACAAGATTGTCGTTGTATTCTCCGATTCGAGAATTATTACTGAGACAAGAAATTTCTGTTGTTAATCCTAATCGTCAAAAAAAATTGCACCACTGTAACACGAGTATAAATTAATAAATGAATGAATTAAAGTGAATATAAAGTCTTATTGAAGAATTTGATTTGGGAACGTCTGCACGTCAAGGGGATCGGTGTTCAAGGCAAACCAGTGTTCATAAAAATCGGAGAAAAAGAGTCTATTGTGATATCAAGATCAATATTTCTGTTTTGATGTTATATATACGGGTCGTTATGGTAATTATATATGCAGAATAACGCGTATTTATGATAAAGATTATATTGTCTTCATTAGTAATGTATTTATTGTAAATGTGTATGTCACCATGAGGAAAGTGATATGTTGTATTTTTAAAAACATATATTTTAGTTTATAACTATTATTATCATTATTATTAATATCATTATTATCATTATTCTTTATTATCATTATTGTCGTTGTTGTTGATGTCAGTATTATTAATATTATCATTATTATTATTATTATTGTTATCATCATTATTATTACTATTATTATAACTATGTTAATGTTGTTGTTATCATTATTATCATTATCATTATTATTACTATTATTATCATCATTATCATAATTATCATCATTATTATCATCATTGTTATTATTATTATTGATATTTACACGGCTCATAATCACACTGCATATAAGCAAGATAACACGCATTAATTATCGTCAGTATCGTAAAGACTTAATTACAGTAATGAATAACTTATTCTTGGCTTTGATTATGAGTCAATGAACAAAAAATGGAAAATCACAAGTTGAAATCATTTTGAACATGAGTCAACTTTACTTTCATGAATAACACCTTCGAAAAACGACCAGTTTGTGGGTAAAATTAAGATGAGTCATTGTTGTTATTAATTTTCTTGTTATTGCTGTTGTTTTTAATGTTATTGTCACTATTGATATTTGTGTCATTGGCATTACTACTGTTTTTTATTGTTGTTGTTGTTATCAACTATATGTCTTATTCATTATCATTACTCTTTTTCGTTTTCATTATAACTATTGTTGTTATTATTATCACATTCATCATTATTATTGTAGTTTTTGTGATCATTACTATCGCTATTATTATTGTTGTTATCATTATCATCATCACAACCAACACGACCATCATCATCATCATTATCGTTATTGCTATTATCAGGATAGCAATAGCAATAACGATGATAAATAGACATAATAACAAAAATAACAACAATAAAAGTGATACTGATAACCATTATGATAAGCTATATTCTACTTTACACTATAAAAACACAACCCATAATACCAACAAAGTGTGAACGTCTTTCTTGTTGAAATTATTGCATCAACCACAAATATGTTTATTTAAACGCCTTTTTCTTTCTTTCTTTTTTCTTCCTTCCTTATCTTTATCTTTCTCTTTTTTACTCTTTTCTTTCTTCCCTTTTCTTTTCTTTCTTGTTAGTGCTCTCATAGACGAGTTTTTTTTTCGTCTTATTCTCTCTCTCTCTCTCTCTCTCTCTCTCTCTCTCTCTCTCTCTCTCTCTCTCTCTCTCTCTCTCTCTCTCTCTCTCTTCCTCTCTCTCTCTCTCTCTTTCTTCTCTCTTCGCTCTCTCTTCGCTCTCTCTCTCTCTCTCTCTGTGTTCCTCTTTCTCTGTTTGTCTGTCTCTTTTTCTCTGTCTGTCTGTCTGTCTGTCTCTGTTTCTGTCTCTCTCTCTCTCTCTCTCTCTCTCTCTCTCTCTCTCTCTCTCTCTCTCTCTCTCTCTCTCTCTCTCTCTCTCTCTCTCTCTCTCTCTTTATCTTTTTAGTCTTGTAATCCTGATAGGTGAAGGGTTAATTGTTACCTTTAGGAATTTCCTTCTGTCGTCGTGTATATCTGATTGGACTGGAATGCCGGTGATTGGGGAGGGAGGGATGGGGGAGGGAGGGAGGGGGAGAGAGGAAGGAGGTAAGGGGAAAGGGCGGAGGACGAAGGAGGGAGGGGGGACGGGGAGGAGGGAGGGGGGAGGTAAAGGGGAAGGAGGAGGGAAGGGAGGGAGGGGAGGGAGGGAGGGAGGAAGGGAGAGAGAGGGGGAGAGTAAGGGAAGGGCGGAGGACGAAGGAGGGAGGGGGACGGAGGGAGGGAGGGAGGTAAGGGAAGGAGGGAGGGGAGGAGGGAGGAGAGGAGGGAGGGGGGAGGTAAGGGAAGGAGGGAGGGAAGGGAGGAGAGGGAGGGAGAGGGAGGGAGGGAAGAGGAGGGGAGATAGGGGAGGTAAGAGAGAAGGTGAAAGGGAGAGAGGGAGGTAAGAGAAGGAGGGAGAGAGAGAGAGGGGAGGGAGGGAGAGGGAGATAGGGGAGGAGGCAGGGAGAAGAGAAGGGGAGGTAAGGAAAGGAGGGAGGAGAGGAGGTAAGGGAAGGAAAGGAGGGGAGGGAGAGGAAAGGGAGAGGTCTAAAGTAAATTAGAGAGGGAGGGAATAGAGAAGGTAAGAGGTATCAGGAGGGAGAAAAGAAGGGGGAAAGGGGGAAATGGGTCATGGGAGGGGAAATGGGGGGGGAGGTAGACATAGGAAAGTGACAGAAAGAAAGAGGTAGAGAAGGAGAGGGAAGAAGAAGAGAGGAGCTAGTGGAAAGGAGAGGGAATGGGGGAGAGAATAGGCAGGGGAGGGAAGTGGGAGAAAGAGTACACAGTGGAAATAGAGAAAATTGAAGAAGAAAGATTTTAAAAAAAAGTAAGGGAGAAGGAAGGGGGAAGGGAGACACGGAGGAGTAGAGGAGGTTTTAAGGGGAGCTGGAAATAGGGTGAAAGTGTACTTTTTAGAGTGACAAAGGTTGAGTGTTAAGTGGTATGGCTAAAGGGACGAGGAAAATGTGGGAATATAGAATATGAAATGAGAAGAAAAATAAAAGAAATACTTATCTGTGTGTATAGTTGCACACTCACACACACGCACACATGCACGCACGCACGCACTTACACACATGCACACGTAAATACATGCACATGCACATTGAGATAAAGAAATAAGTAGAGAGATAGATAGACAGACAGAGGTAGATAAAAGATAAATGAATATATATATATATATATATATATATATATATATATATATATATATATATATATAGAGAGAGAGAGAGAGAGAGAGAGAGAGAGAGAGAGAGAGAGAGAGAGAGAGAGAGAGAGAGAGAGAGAGAGAGAGAGAGAGAGAGAGAGAGAGAGAGTGGGTGAGAGAGAGAGAGAGAGAAAGAGCAGAGAGAGAGAGAGAGAAAGAGAGACGGACAGAGACGGACAGAGACAGACAGAAAGACAGACAGACATTATAAAAACAGACGAAAATCCAAAAGTACAAGGAATCGAACAGAGAGAGAGAGGGAGGGGGAGGGGGGAGGAGGGTAGCGAGGTTGGTTCAGGCGAAAGAAAACAAGACAAAAAACGACCACATGAAAGTACGTTCATGTCGGGTCTATGTATGTAGACCGCATTCCATGTTGGTCCTTCTTCCCCGCGTGTTTGTGTGCGTGAGGATCTCTGGGACTTCCCCCCCCCCTTGTCTTCTGTCTGTCTCTGATTTCTGTGGGTGTTATTCTGTCTGTCTGTCTGTCTGATTTACTTCGCTTACTTCTGTGTATGTTTTTTCTTTCCTTTTCTTTTTTTCTTGTTTCTTTTCGAAGCATTTAATGTTTTTTTCTCTCTCTCTTTCTTTCTTTTTTCTTTTCGAAGCATGTTTTTTTTTTCTTTTTCTTCTTTTTTCTAAGGGATCGTTACTTGTCCTCTATCTCTGTCTGTTTGTCTCTGTCTCTCCGTCTCTCTCTCTCTCTCTCTCTCTCTCTCTCTCTCTCTCTCTCTCTCTCTCTCTCTCTCTCTCTCTCTCTCTCTCTCTCTCTCTCTCTCTCTCTCTCTCTCTCTCTCTCTCTCTCTCTCTCTCTCTCTCTCTGTCTCTCTCTCTCTCCTCAAGTGTGAGTATTTCATGGCCTTGGCGGAGGTATGCGCTCTCTGAATGCTTCTAGGTTTGGATGTATTTATATTATTGTTGCTAAAGCCTACGAACATAATGACAAACCATCGATTGGTGTATACACACACACACACACACACACACACACACACGCACACACACACACACACACACACACACACACATATATATATATTTTTTTTTTCTTTTCTTTCTTTTCTTTCTTTCTTTATCTATTTATTTTC
>NC_091562.1:7300744-7303244 GCF_042767895.1 Penaeus vannamei
ACGAACGACCTCCGTAATTGACACCTGCGTCTGGCCTCGTCAGGGGGACCCCGATCAGCTGTGACATACGATTCCTGTTGTCAACATGTCCAGCTGGTATCCGTGCGTCTTCGGGTATGGCTGGCACGCTTCGGATGACTTGCTTGGAATTCGGGGGAAGGAAGTGAGAGGGAGGGGATAAGAGGAGGGAGAGAGGGGGGGGAGGGAGGAATAGAGAAGGAGAGGAAGGGGGGAGGGAGGAATAGAGAAGGAGAGGAAGGGGGGGGAGGGGGGGAAAGGAGAGGAAGGTGGGAGAGAGTGGAGGGAGGGAGAGAGAGAGGGGGGAGGAGAAATAGAGAAGGAGAGGGAAGGGAGAGAGGGTGGCAGAGAGGAGAGCACGGGAGGGGTAGGAGAGAGGGAGGGAGGGAGAGAGGATGGGGAGGGGAGGAATAGAGAAGGAGAAAAGGGGGAGGGGGAGGGGGTGGGAAAGGAGAGGAAGGTGGGAGAGAGGAAAGACGGGAAGGGGGTAGAGAGAGGGAGGGAGGGAGAGAGGGATGGGGAGGGAGGAATAGAGAAGGAGAGGAAGGGAGGGGGATGGAAAGAAGGAGATGAAGGTGGGAGAGAGGAAGGCAGGGAGGGGGGTAGAGAGAAGTACAGGAAGGTGGGAGGGGAGGAAGGGAGAGTGAGAGGAAGGCGAGAGAGAGAAGGAGGTGGAGAGGGAGGGGATGAAAAGAGAGAGAGAAAGGTGGGAGGGTTGGAGGGAGGGAGAGACGAAGGCGAGAGGGAAGGGAGAGAGAGAGATACTGAATTCGTTAGACTTACATGGATGCTATCCGATCTTTCCTGTGTAGTGTTGAGTACCATGAGATACATAGGTACATAAAATCCTTATCGACACCTTTATTCTTGTTATCATTATCGTTTTCAGTATTATCATCATTATCATTACTACTATGATTATTATGATTATAATCATCATCATTATCTTATTAGTTTTATTATCATTATCATTATTATTATCCTCCTCGTCCGAATTACCATTATCATCAATTATTATCATTATTACAATTGAAAAAAAAATATGATAGTAATGACAATGACAATAATCAGCTATAAAGAAATCTACCAAATAGGAAAAAAATGAAAGTGTGGGCCCGAGAGGATAAGCTATTCAACACGAAGTTCTGGTCCAAGGTTTTCTTTGACCTTTGACCTCAGTTATACTTAGGAGCTACAGGTTACACACACACATATATATATATATATATATATATATATATATATATATATATATATATATATATATACATATATATATGTATGTATATATATGTATATAATATATATATATATATATATATATATATTTTTTTTTTTTTACTCGGTTTCCCAAAAAGAGATGAACAAAAATATAAACCAGAGATCTGTTTGGTTATTTGCGCAAAATATGTATTCATAGCGAACATGTTTATCACATATAAAACAAGTATATATAGTTAACATGTATATAACATGTGTATGCATATAATGGACATATATTTGTAAAATACGTATATAAAGGAACATGTATATCACGTATAACAAGGTAAGAATATTAAATTTTCTGTTTTTTGAATACAGTTAAAAAATGTTCAAATGTTAAAAATTATCATAAATAATACCACATCCTTTGTAGAATCATATCATACACGACAATGACATTATCAGTTATTTTGATATTTATATTAATTGTGATGATTACGATGGTAGTTATGATGGTGGTTATGGTGACGAACATAAGAATAAGAAGGAATATAAGGCATAAGAAGGAATGTGGTGATAATTGTAACAACGGCAAAAATGATAATGGTGAGAGTAAAATTGATTATGATACTCTTATATAATCATAATAATGATCATCAAAAATGATAATAATGATGATGATGATAATGACAAAATAATAAAAATTATAATTATGATAATAATGATAATTGTGATGATAATGCCAATAACGATAATGAAGATGATAATAATACTACAATAATAATAATGATAATGATAATAATAATAATAGTAATAATAATAATAATAATAATAATAATAATAATAATAATGATAATAGTAATAATGATAATAATAATAATAATGATAATAATAATAATAATAATGATAATAATGATAACATTGATAATGATGATGATGATAGGAATAAGAATTTTCCTGACAATAATAATGATGATAATGATAGTGATGGGAATGATAATAATAAGGATAATTATAACAATAATAATGATAATAACAATAATATGGATCATGATAGTAATCACAATAATAGCAATGATAATGATAACAAAAATAACAATATTAATGACAATAACCACAGCAATAGCAACAACAGTAATACAACCAGTAATAATGATACAGATAATAATAATAGTATGATACTAGCAATAAATATGATAATGATACCATGATGACTGCAACAACAACAATGAAAAGAAACACAAGATACATATATAACTCTAATAACAAAGACTATTCA
>NC_091562.1:7308244-7310744 GCF_042767895.1 Penaeus vannamei
AGTCGTCCTCACCCTGGCCTTAAGGACGCTATGGTCGAGGTCCAGGTGGCGGGACCCGAGGCGCTCGCTCGACTCGGAGGGCTCGTCCAGGTGCTCCCACGTATCGGCCTCTTCCTCGTCCTCGAGGCTGAGCCCGTCCTCGCTGAACTCCACCTCCACGCCCAGTTCGTCCTCGTTGCACTGCTCGGAATCCGACAGCGAGAGCAGGTCGGCGAAGCGATCGCTCAAGGAGGACGACGCGCCGAGGAGGAGCGTCTCTCCGGAACACTCACTCGTCACCTCCGTCAGGTCACTCGCCTCGGAGCCCCTGTCGCTCGAGGTGTCCCTCCGGTACCTCCCAGGGTCGTAGAAATGTCCCTCGACGTCGTCCTCGCTTCCGTCTTCAGGAAAGTCGTTTAAAACGGCGTCGCGACCTCCCTCGTGGTCGTCCCTTGCAGCAGCGGTCGCATTATCGACAACGCATAGGCGAGGGTAGTTATCCAAGCCGCCTTCTGTCGACGATTTCCTCTGGTTCAGATTATCTCCATCCCGTCTCAGCTCCAGGATTCGCTGAGGATTTCCATGGCAGGACGAGTTATCCGTCCCTCCTTCCCCTCCTCCTCCCGTGCCTTCTGTCAAGGAGTCGGATCGGCTGCTGCACCGCTCATTCTCGGGCACAAGGTCGCCAGAGTCCACAGACTTCGGGGACATAAACTCCCCGCGGACGTCGCGCAGCTGGTGGTGAAGCGACACTATTTTCTTCTCAATCTCACTGTCACTAAGGTCGAAAGTCCTGGGTATTTCCGTGGCGCGGTTGTGGTTTATGTCCTTTTGGATCCTATCAACATTGGCGTTCCCGTTTTCGTTGGTTCTGACAGGGGGAACTACAACAGACTTCTCGAACATGGCGTCCTGGTGTACTCTCCCTAGTTCCGCCGGGATGTCAGGACTCTTTGGGGTCCTGGGCACATCTACCCACACCATGCCGGTAGATGGCTAACATCTACTACTTATCAGTCTTTTATGTATACCTGGAATCACATTACGATAATTTTACGATGATTCTAAGGGTCAAAATAGTAGATAAAATAACGCGTATTACGTAAAATCCATATTCTAAAACATTTTCAATAAAAACGCGAATATCCACGTAATCTTCTCCCATACTGTAATCCCCATGATGGACAACTTGCCCGGAGACTCAATGAAAAATAAATAAATAAATAAAATAAATAAAAAAAATAAACTGAAAAAGATAGATTGCCTAACACCGGAATCATTCGGACGGGAAACTATAATCAAAAAAACGAAATTGATACACGAAAGAGCTGATCAGGAAGAGATGAAACACACGAATAAGACCAAGGAGAGGAAGACCAGGACTCACGGTAAGAGGATTGGATCGGACAGGTAATAAAAATGGGAAGAGAAGACCCATCAAACATGCAAGAGGCAGCTTTGGTGGCCGTTGTAGCAAAACGAATACCTCGGCCCAAATGCGTTCTCTGGGCAATAAATAAGAAACCGTTTCAACAAAGTAGAACATGACTTTTAGAATAACAAAATGAGAATAGAAGTAAAATATGGACTAAAATAATCGAAAAAATAATATAGCAAAATGAGAATAGAAGTAACATATGGACTAAAATAATCGAAAAAATAATATAGCAAAATGAGAATAGAAGTAACATATGGACTAAAATAATCGAAAAAAATAGGAAAATGAAAATAGAAGTAACATATGGACTAAAATAATCGAAAAAATTAAATAGTAAAATGGAAATAGAACTAACATATGGACTAAAATAATGACTGAAAAGAAAAATGAAAAAACAAGATAAAGAAAATAAAACAGAATCAAAATGACAGCCTGAATACACAGTAATAAACGGGGTCAATAAATGAACACGCAGGTCTGACTAACGACGTTTTCTCTCCCCCTCTCATTTCCCCTTCTCCCTCCCCCCCTTTACCTCTACTCTTCCCCTCTTCTCTTCCATGTGTCTGTTTTTCTTCTTCCTCTACCTTTCCTTCTCCCTTCCCACTTCCTACTCCTACTACCCTCTTTCCCTCCCTCTCCCCCCCTTCCCTCCCTACCGCTCCTTTCCTCCCCTCTCTCCCCTTTCCCCCTCCTCCTATCCTCCTTCCCTTTCTCTCTCAGCTCTTCCTACTCCTCCTACCCTCCTCCTTCCCTCCCTCCCTCCCCCTTCTTACCTCCTCTACCCTCCTTCCCTCCCCCTTTCCTACTCCTCCCTCCTTCCTTCCTTCAATCTCCCCCAACCTTCCCACTCCTACCCTCCTTCCCTCCCTCCCCCCTCCCCCCAGGGTCGTCAGGTCGCGGTCATCCCTCAGGAGTCGTTGTCCTGTGGGTCGTAGGTCATCTTTATGGCTCGTCTCGGGTCGTGAGAGAGAGAGAGAGAGAGAGAGAGAGAGAGGAAGAGAGAGAGAGAGAGAGAGAGAGAGAGAGAGAGAGAGAGAGAAGGTCGTTCAACAGAGAGAGAGAGAGAGAAGGTCGTTCAAC
>NC_091562.1:7315744-7318244 GCF_042767895.1 Penaeus vannamei
TGGTGGTGGTGGAGGTAATGGTGGTGGTGGAGGTGATGGTGGTGGTGATGGTGGTGGTGGTGGTGGTGGAGGTGATGGTGGTGGTGGTGTTGGTGGTGTTGAGGGAGGAGGTAATGGTGGTGATGGTGTTGGGGGAGGAGGTAATGGTGGTGGTGGAGGTGGTGGTGGTGGTGGAGGTGGTGGTGGTGGAGGTGATGGTGATGGTGGTAGTAGTGGTGGGGTTGGGGGAGGAGGTAATGGTGTTGATGGAGGTGTTGGTGGCGGTGGAGGTGATGGTGGTTGTGGTGGTCATGGTGGTGGTGGAGGTGATGGTGGTGGTGATGGAGGGGGTGGGGTGAAAGTGGTGGGGTGGTGGTGGAGATAGTCGTGGAGGTGGTAATGGTAGAGGTGGAGATGGAGATGGTGGTGATGGTCGTGGAAGCAGAGGGGGAGATCGTGGAAGTGAAGGTGTTGGTGGTAGTGGTCGCAATGGTAGTGGTAGAGGATGAGCATGAGGATGAGGATGAGGAGAAGGAGAAGGAGGAGGAGGGTGAAGGAGAAGGAGAAAAGAAGAAGAAGAAGGAAGGAGGGGAGAAGGAGAAGGAGAAGGGAGAAGGAGAAGGGGAAGGAGGAGAAGGAGAAGGAGGAGGAGGAGGAGGAGGAGGAGGAGCGTAGGGAGGGAGGAGGAGGAGGAGGAGGGAGGGAGGAGGAGGAGGGAGGAGGAGAAGAAGGAAAAGGAAGAAGAAGAAAGGGAAGAAGAAGAAAAAGAAGAAGAAGAAGAAGAGGAAGAAGAAGAAGCAGAAGAAGGAGGAGGAGAAGAAGGAGGAAGAGGAAGAGGAGGAGAAGGAGTTAGTGGTGGTGGTGGGGAGATAGAATAATGAGAAAGAAGAAGAGGAGGAGAAGAAGGAATAGAGAAAGGAAAACGACATTGATAATGTTGATAGTGATAAAGAAAGGGGAATGAAAGAAATAGGAATAGGAAGTGGAGGAGAAGAGAGTTGAGGAAAATGACAGTGACGAAGATATTAGAGAAGAAAGATGATGATGAAGGGGGAATTAGGAGAATGAGGAGAAGAGTCATCATGGACCTTGTGGTGATGGCAGTGGTGTTGGTGCTGGTGGTATTAGTGGCTGTGGTGATGGTATGTGAAAGATAATGACGATGATGATGATGATGATGATGGTGATGATGATGATGATGGTGATGATGATGATGATGATGATGATGATGATGAGGACGATGGTGATGATGATGATGATGATGATGATGATGATGGTGATGATGATGATGATGATGATGATGATGATGATGATGATGAGGAGGAGGAGGATGTCGGTGGTGATAGAGATGGTCATAATAATAACAACAACAACAACAACAATAATAATAATAATAATAATAATAATAATAACAACAATAATAACAATAACTATGAAGTAACGGAATAGTAGAATTACCAAGACGAAAAATTAAAAAAATGAAGCCCACTGTACTCGATCTTTCACAATATACCCGCAGTCTCATATGACCTCTTGAATTTTCAAACTGTAAGTACAAGCAAGCTACTTTAATGAACGCTCCAGTACATCATTGGAACACAACAGCAAAGAGAGCAACAAATAATTTGTTCCGTGCGAGAAATTAGAGTAAGTGAAACGTGGGTAGCAAAACCCGTAGATTTTATCGAGAGTTGTGTTCATTGACAATTCCAACATGAGAGGCACTTTTTTTCCATGTAAAAAGGAGTGAATGAGGAGTGATATATGTAAGTGCAGGATATGTATTTGAACGATTTTAATTACTACTCTGACTGAAATGTATAAATCAGTGAGATTACTAAGTATATATATATATGTTTATAAATACGTCTTGCACTGCAAAAAATATTCACACGTTTTTTTCTACACGTGTTGCAGTGCTAATTTCTCTTCTAAATCTAAAACCAAAACCGCATACCGAAATAGCATTATCTTCTGCATGATATGAAAAAAAAATAAATTGTACATTCAGACTTTTTTTCTGCAATCTAAGAATATGAATACAACAGTTGAGGAAAACTTAACTTTGGTATGAGAAAAGTTCTGATGAGAATTAATCTACATATTTAGGCTCTCTTACGTGCCTACGCTAGTCCACGTAGGGGTTAACTTTTGTTATAACAAGCCTTATGTCCCTGGCTTGCATTTTATCTCTCTTATGAAAGATTCACGTAATTCTGTTTTAAAGTTCAATTTAATGAGCCAACTTGCAATTAGGAACGGTTTATTGCTATTTATAGGAATGCAGTACGAAATAAAACGTAGAAAAATGGGCGAAAGTTGAGTTTAAAGTATCCGCTATCTCTCCATGTATTTCTTTTTAAAATGACTGCCTTCGGTAAGGGATCATCAATATAATGAGAACAAGCATTTCACTTCAACTGGAGTGCGATAAGTGTAAATTGGATTCGGATGAAAATATGCACTTGCTGTCGTCTAAAATCCACCCTCCCTCTCCTACCTTCCAATCCCCAAATTCTAT
>NC_091562.1:7319813-7322313 GCF_042767895.1 Penaeus vannamei
CACATAAATATTAAAAAGAAGAAAAAGAAAGACAGGAAAACGCACACAAGCATACAGATACGTACACACAGATACACACGCTCACATGAAAAGATTGCGCGACCACATAAATATACAAAGAAGAAGAAGAAAGAAAGAAAAAACGCACACAAACATTTAGATACGTACATACGGATACACACGCTCACATGAAAAAAAAAAAAAAAACGCCCGCGCACATAAATATAAAAAGAAGAAGAAGAAAGAAAAACGCACACAAACATACAGATACGTACATACAGATACACACGCTCACATGAAAAAAACGCGCGCGCACATAAATATAAAAAGAAGAAGAAGAAAGAAAGAAAAACGCACACAAACATACAGATACGTACATACAGATACACGCGCTCACATGAAAAAAAAAAAACGTGCTGATAGATACACACGGGCAGTCGCATACAGACATGCATACACATGGATACACGAGCACAAACACACTCCTTCATGGAAATGCACACATAAACACACTCACACTCTCACATGCCCATACGTATACATAGACAGGCACTCACATGAATACCCCCAAAGACGCATACATAAACACACTCTCAATCGCACATATACATGCGCACAAAGTCACATGAGCTCACAGAAATACACACACACACACACACACACACAAACACACACACACACACACACACACACAAATCACACGTGCGCAGTCATACGTACACATACACACATGTGCGCAGTCATACGTACACATACGCACACATCAGCGTTTGGTGTGTTCGTTTTGGTCTGATTCTCTATATACATAATAATAAACCTGATAACTATAAAAAGGAATAATCCTGATAATGATGGTTAATAGATACAAGACCATCACTATACGAGAGATAATAAAAATGATGATGATGATGACAAAAGAAAATACAGTTATGATGATGATAATAAGGATAAAAACCAACACACGCATTAAAACCTAACCACAACCAAGGAAAAAAAAAAGAGAGAGAGAGAGAGAGAAAGAAAAAAATCCTAAATCTCTTCTAAAAGTGTCACCGCCAATAACGATAACTGTTAAAGTGGGAGATAACTTGATGTAATCCAGCACCTAAAATGGGATAAGGGTTATATATGGGTAAGGAAGTTGTGGTTCTTCTCGAAGGACTCAAGGTTATGACTCAATCCAGTTTCGGGATGGATAAGGGGAGGGTAGGGAGAGGGAGGAGGAGGAGGAGGAGGGGGAAAAGGGAGGGATGGAGGGATGGAAGGAGGGGGAGGGAAGGAGGGAGAGGGGGAGGAAAGGGAGAGGGAGGGAGGGGAGGGAAGGAGGGAAAGGGAGGGAGGAAAGGGAGAGGAAGGAGGAATGTGGGGGGAGGAGGGAAAGAGAGGGAGGAGAAGGAAAAAGGAAGGGATGGAGAAAAGAATAGGAGGGAGAGAGAGAGAGAGAGAGAGAGAGAGAGAGAGAGAGAGAGAGAGAGAGAGAGAGAGAGAGAGAGAATTTCCTGAAGGCAAGATAGTACACTCACGCATATGTCAGTATTTCTCAAACGTTTTTCTGTGAATTATTCTTCGAAACTAAATATCTTCAATATATATTTTTCTCTCTCCATATAGCAATAAACATTAAACAAAATGAAGCCGAAATATACCTAATGCTATCAGAATAAACATTATTTTCAGTCCAGCTTCTAACGATAAAAAAGCGAAACAGAAAAAAAAGAAAGAAAAAGGCCAAAAATACTGTGCTTTGTTTTCTACTGCATTTTTCTTAGGCCTTTTACAGTCACCATAGCCGGCCCTTAGTGTTATTTGAAGCTCAAGCAAATGGCTAATATCGTTTTATAACACCGTTGGTAACCTCTCCAGTTTTCGTTTGTGATGCTATACCGTTTTGTATCTATATGTCTTTTATCTTTCCTTAATTTCTCTTTCTTTTGATGTAATTATATCTGTCTCTCGGTGTATTTATGCATTTCTTTTCCTTGTGTCTCCCTATACGTGTGCTGTGTCTCCTCATTTTCTCTCCTTTCATATTTCTGTTTTCTTCCTCCTATCTCTGTGTCTGTATATATACATTTCTCGCACCGAAATTCCTTGTGTTTCTGATTCTGTCTCTCCCACTTTTCTCTTCCTTCCTCATTTCCTTTTTCTCTTGTCGTGTTTATCTCTGTCTGTCTATAAATAATTGACAGATCTCTATAAATGTGTTTCCCACACTGTACTTCCCTGCGTTTATGTATATTCTCTCTCTTCGTCTTGTCCCCTTTCCTTCGTTTTCTTCCTCTTCCTGTATTCACATGTCTCTCTGTACACACATGCCTTTCTCTCACTGGACTTCCCTGTGTCTCTCTTCGCTTTCTCTCTCTTCCTCAATTCTCTTTCTCTTCCCCTATTCATCTCTGCTTGTCTGTGTATTTATGTATTCCTCGCACTGTACTTTCCTGTGTCTCTCTTCGTACTTTCTCTCTTCCTTTCTGTTCTTTTCTTCCTCTATTCATCTCTG
>NC_091562.1:7339813-7342313 GCF_042767895.1 Penaeus vannamei
GAGTTTTTTATCGAAGGAGGGGGAGGGGAGGTAGGGTTGGGGGATGGGGAAGGGAGGAGTGGGAGTAGAAAAGGAGGGAGAAAGAGGGGTTCTTTGACCATTGGGGGGGGAAGGGAGGGGTGGGGGATGTAATGGGGTGGGGGGTTCTTTTGACCAATGGGGTGGAAGGGAGGGGGTGGGGGGGAGGGAGGGAGTAGGGGAAGAGAGAGGGAGAGAGGTGGGGGAAGATGGAGGAAGGAGGAGAAGGAGGGTGAGAATGTGTGGAGTAGGAAGGAGAGGGAAAATAGAAGGAGAGATGGAGGAGGAGGGAGGAGAAGAAGGGAAGAAAGAAGAACTAGAAGCAGAGATGGGAGGTGAGGGGTGAGGATGAGTAGTAGGAGGAGGAGGATAGCAGCAGGAAGGGGGGGGAGTAGGGAGCGAAAGAATTGAATGAGAGGGAAAGGAAGAGAGGAGGAGGTGGACGAAGATGGAGAGAGGGGAAAATAGGAGGAGGAGAGAGTAAGGAGTGAGGTTTAAGACCCGAGGGCGGTGGGGGATGGGGGGGGCGGGGTCAAGATAGGGAGGGGGGGGGGAGGAGACTTGATGATAAGCATCGTCGAATTAATTTCTCAAACGCCTTAATAAATCTTTTTATAGTAGCCGAATTCCGTCGGGAGCGTAACTTTCTTGCTCCACCCCGCCCCCCCTCCCTCTCTGTCTGTCTGACTCTCTCTCTCTTTGTCTGTCTGTCTTTGTCTGTCTGTTTCTCTCTCTTTGTCTGTCTGTCTGTAGTCTTTCTATCTCTCTCTCTCTCTCCTTTGTTCTCTCTCTAAGACTCTCTCTCTTTGTCTGTCTGTCTGTCTCTCTCTCCTCTTTTCTCTCTCTCTCATTTTTTCCCTCTCTCTTTTTCTCTCTCCTCTCTCTCTCTCTATTTCTCTCTCTCTCCGCTTTTCTCTCTCTTTCTCTCTCCTCTCTCTATATATATCTTTCTCTCTCTCTCCGCTTTTCTCTCTCTTCCTCTCTCCTTTCTCTCTTTCTCCATTTTCTCTCTTTCTCTCTCTCATCTTTTCCTTCGTCACATTCATTGAAAAAAAGAAAAAAAGAAGAAGAAGAAAAAAAGCAAGATGGCGTCCGAATCCCTTTGGAGACGATCGCCAATCCGACGCCGAATCTCCGGCTAATCTCGCGTATCCTATTCGCTAATCTCAGATCTAACGAAGCTCTCGCGCCCACCTAAAATAAATCCTCGGGAGAGTCCTTTAAGTGACCGACGCCGAAGGGACTCCCGGACGCCGACAGGTAGACCTCAAGGTGTTGGGACTCGATCCTGGATGTGTGTTCGGGTGGGTGAAGGGTCGAGTTAGGGTGGGGTGGGGGAAGGGGAGGGGAGAGGGGAGGGAAGGGGGAAGGGAGAGGGGAAGGGCAGGAGGAGGGGAGGGAGGGGAGAGGGATGGGAGGGAAGGGGGAGAGGGTGGGAGATGGGAGAGAGGGGGAAGGGAGGGGAGGAAGAGGGAGACGGGAGGGGAGGGGAGAGAGAGGAGAGAGGAGAGGGAGGGGGGAGGGAGAGGGGAAGGGGATGGGAAGGAGAGGGGAGAAAGGAAGGGGAGGTATGCAAAGGAGGGAAGTGGGAGAGGGGAGGGAAGGGGAGAGGAGGGGAGAGGGGTGGGTGACGGTCGAGGGGGGAGGGAGGGATGGGAGGGGAATGAGGGAGAGGAGGAGGGTGGATCAGGGAGAGGGAGGGAGAGAAGGGCAAGAGGAAGAAAAGAAGACGAAAGGAGGAGGGGGCGGAGGAGGGGCGGAGGAGGGGAGGAGGAGAAGGAATAAGAAAAGAAGAAGGAGCAGAAGAAAAAGAAAAGAAGAAAAAGCAGAAGAAACAAAAGAAGAGGGGGAAGAAGCAGGAAGAAGAAGAAGGAGAAGCAGGAAAGAAGGAGAAGAAGAAGGTGGAGCAAGGAAGCGGAGCAGAAGAAGAGGAGGTAGACGGAGGTTAGAAGAGGAGCAGAAAGGAGAGGAAGTAAGAAGAAGAAAGGATATTTTTAAAAGGAGGGGGAGATGGAGGGGTTAGGAAAAGGAAGAGGAGGAAGAAGTAAAGCGAAGATGGGGAAAGAGGGAAGGGAGAACGAGAGAACAAGGGGGAAGGACGACGTGGAGGTAGGGTTAGAAAGGGAGGAGGAGGAGGGGGTGGGGAAGATAGATGCTGAAAAGGAGAAGAGGAGAGACGAAGAAGCATAATAACAAGAATAATATAAGTAAAAGAGAGAGAAAGAGAGAGAGAGAGAGAGAGAGAGAGAGAGAGAGAGAGAGAGAGAGAGAGAGAGATAAATAAGAGACTTGATTCGTAAAAGACAAGAAAAAGATAGATGCAAAACAAACCTGAAAGAGAGACACAAATAGAGAGAACTGCAGAGAAGAAAGGCCACAGAAAGAAAGAGAGAGAGAGAGAGAGAGAGAGAGAGAGAGAGAGAGAGAGAGAGAGAGAGAGAGAGAGAGAGAGAGAGAGAGAGAGAGAGAGAAAGAGAGAGAG
>NC_091562.1:7374813-7379813 GCF_042767895.1 Penaeus vannamei
AAAGAGACAGAGACAGAGACAGAGAGAGAGAGAGAGAGAGAGAGAGAGAGAGAAGAGAAACCGATAGGATGATAGACAGATAAATCAGCAGAGAGATAGACAAATGAAATATCCAAAGATTGAATTAGACTCTACATCATTGCGACGAGAAAGGGATTCGAACCCACGCACGAAAAACATATTGGTATCCAACGCCGTAATATCTGCCATAACTCAACAGTTACAGATAAAAATGTATTGATATATATGTAATGAAAAATCCATCTTTGGTGGTTTTATATATATATATATATATATATATATATATATATATATATATATATATATATATATGTATGTATATATATATATATATATATATATATATATATATATATATATATATATATATAAATATATATATATTATATATATATATACATATATACATATATATACATATATATATATATATATATATATATATATATATATATATATATATGTATATATATAGATATATATATATATATATATATATATATATATGTATATGTATATATATATATATATATATATATATATATATATATATATATATATATATATATACATATATATGTATATATATATAAAACAAAAATATAAACAAAAACAGAAATATAATGGATAATACTAAAAATTTGAATATTATCATCACCTTAATCATATCAATTAATATCTACGATTGATATACAGAGAAATAAAAGAAAACTACGTAACTATAATTGTAAATGTAAAAAAAAAAAAAAAAAAATAATGATAATAAAAGAAAAAAATGAAAAAAAATATAAATAATAATGTTAATAATAATGATCTAAGGTGAACATAAACACAAACAAACACACAAAGGAATGAATGAAAAGACCGAACGAGGAACGACACACGAGTCGCTGTTTCTCTCGCGAAGGAACGAGCGACTCTTAGCGATTTCGTATCAAGAGGCTGATTATCTCATGACACTATCTTGATGCCCCGTCTTTATCTCCTGACGGGGTCTTGATGCGCTCAATTATGTGTGCCGCTTATGCATGGGTCTTCTCTCTCTTTTTTTTCTTTTTTTGTTCGTCTATTTATCTTCGGTTTTTTGTTTTTCATTTGTTCTATTTTTTTTTTTGACGGTCTTTTTAATTCGTGGATTTTTTTTTTTTGGGGGGGGGGATGATTTTTGGTCTTTACTTGTTTTCAGGTTTGATTTGTTTATTTTGTTGATTTTTTCTTCTTTTTCTTTCTCTAGATTGGTGTCTCTCTTTCTTTCACTTTCTCTTTCAGTCTCCCTCTCTCTCTTTCTTTCCCTCCCTCCCTCCTTTCTAATCTCTCTCATCCTCCCTCTCTATTTTTCGCTCCATCATCTCCCTCTCTCTCTCTCTTTCCCTCCCTCCTTTTTAATCTCCCTCACCCTCTCCCTCCCTCCCTGTTTTTTCTCTCCATCATCACCTCTCTCTCTCTCTCTCTCACTCTCATATTAAACTGCCATGATTATCTTTCTTAAAAACCTGTTTCATTGATTGATTATTTTTTTTCTTTTTTCTTTTTTGAGGGGGGGTAGGGAGGGAGGGTGTACTTCGTTTGAGGATTGTTCATCCGTGGGTTTTCGGAAATTATGTAATTCTATTTATTTATCTTTTATCTTATTTATTTTTATTTATTATAATATATATTTTTTTTGCTAAAGTATTGATCCGTTTTGTAATGCGGATTTTCTGCTTCTCGCCATGTTTTCGAATCTTTTCTATTTATTTTCTGTTTGTTTGTTTCTCTCTCTCTTTCTCTCTCTCTCTCTCTGTCTCTCACTCTCTCTGTCTCTGCCTCTGTCTCTCTCTGTCTCTCTAAATCAAATCTCTCTCTCTCTCTCTCTCTCTCTCTCTCTCTCTCTCTCTCTTCTTCTCTTCTCTCTCTCTCTCTCCCTCCCTCCCTCTCCCTCTCTCTCTCTCTCTCTGTCTTTCTCTCATGGAACATACATAAAAGATACAACACACACAGCACATAACCTGCAGCATATTGCAACACCTAACTTACACAACTCTGAACATAAAAGACATTTGGAATCTCTCTAACACCCACCTATTAATTTTGTGAGCTAATATCAACAAAAAAGTCGTAAACCGTTAAAACACGAATCTCATTATTTGGAAATAGGGTTGTGCTTATGTATTCCTTTTGTGATATGAACACGTTTCGTCCCTGCCTCATATATTGTTTATTTTTGTTCATATTATGTTTTTTGTTAATTGGTTATCGTTAGTTATTCTTACTTATTTATCTTTTTATTTATCTTGGTTAGTCAGATTTTCTTTGACTTCATGTATTTGGATTTATTTCTTTGTTAGCGATAGCAAAGAAAAAGATAGCTTTGCTTTTTGTTCTTTTAAATGGTTAGTAAAGAAATTATCTACAAAATGTTTTCTTCCGTTTTCCTCTGCAATCTGTTTTTCCAGAATGAGATTTTTTGTTTATGTTTTTAGTTATAGTTAACATATTCTTTTGTTTACACACTAATTCTTTACTATCAACACGTGTACATACATTGTACATCCTTCTTCTCATGTTTCATCTCCCCATTTATCTTTTTTTTTTTCTTTCAATCTATGCCATTCAAATCAACCTCTTTTTTTCTTTATCAATTTGTATATTCAAGCCTGTCCGTTTTTTCTACTTACTTATCTACCTTCTTAACTTTTTGTTTGACTGCTTACTTATCGCCCTTCCTTCTTTTTGTTCTATCTATCTATACATTTATCTATCCATCTATCTCATTGCTTATTTACTAATCTATTGGTCTCTCTTCCTCTCTTTTTTTTATTTATCTATATTTTCCCTAGTTTCTCTCTTTTTCTAACCCAGTGTCACCCTCTGTCTCTATTTTTTATTTTTTCTGCTATCTCTTTCTTTTCATCTCGAAATAGGATTGCATGTTTCTCTCTCACCTTCTTTCATCCCCCTTTTCTCTCTCTCTCTCACTTTCCCTCATCCCTCCCTCCCTCCTTCCCCTTCCTTCCCCTTCCTCCCTCCCTCCCTCCCTCCCTCCCTCCCTCCCTCCTTCCTCCCTCCCTCCCTTCTTCCTTCCTTCCCTCCCTCTCCCCTCACTCTTATCCATCACCATTTCCACCTATCTATCTGCCCCTACCCCTCCCTTTCTCCTAACCCCTCACCCAAGAAACATCCCCCTCCCACCCACCTCCCCTCCCCCAACCCTCACCCAAGAAACATCCCCCTCCCACCCACCTTCCCCCCCCTCCCCCCAACCCCTCACCCAAGATACAGCCCCCTCCCACCCACCTTCCCCCCCCACCCACCACCCACAGCTCCGGCACCCTTCCCAGCCATGTAAATTGCGACCCAACAAAGCCACGCGGGACAGACAGCTGACTGGGGTGTCGCTGAAGTGTTGTTTGGCTGACGCTGTTGGGGAATATTCGTCAGCCGTCAGCCGCTCGCACGTCATTCCGGCGCTCGTAGGGGTAGGGGGGAGGGGGGGGTATGTCGGTGGGGGGAGGGGATGGAGTAAGGGTGGGTAGGTGGGTAGGTGGAGGTGGGGGGGTGATGTTGATGGTAAGGAGACAGTGGGCCAAGGACGAGCCCGGTATACGTGTATATATGGAGGTGTGTTTATATGTATTCATATATGCATGTAACCATACATACATACACACACACACACACGGACACACACACACACAGATGCACACGCACACATACACACACGCAAACACACGGACACACATGCATGAAAATACACACACAGACGCACACATACACATACATGAAAACACACACACACACACATACATACATGAAAACACACACGCATATATAAATAGATAGACAGATAGAGAGGGAGAGAGAGAGAGAATAGAAAATAGACAATCAAATGACAACACAATAATTTGATTCACTTTTAAAACTACAAATATGTTTCTTTATTTGCATATTGTTTATTGACATTAGATTCTGACCTTCAATTGGATACAAAGATGGATCTTACCTTAGAGGCGACAGAGAGTAAGAAGAAGAAGAAAATGAGAAACAGAAAATTAAGAAAATTATGATTATAAGAATGATATAGTGATAGTAATAACAATGATAATAATCATGATAGTGGTAATCGAGATAATAAGGATAATAAAAGATAATCATTATCAACATAATCATGATAATAAAAATGATAGTAATGATAATGATAAAGATGATGATATTAATAAAATACACAGTAATTACAACTGATATAATGATAATGATGATAATGATAATGATAACAATAATAGCAATGATGATTATTATCATGGTAATGATAATGATAATAAGAGTAATAATAATAATAACACCAATGATAATGATAAAAGTAAGGATGATAATAACAGTAATAATGATAATAAAAATGATGATAATGATGACTCTAATGATCAAAGTGATAATAATGACAATACTGATAATGATGATAAATTTGATTATGATAATCACAATATTGACAAAGATAACAATAACAATGATAATGATCAAATAGATAATGATGATGATAATAATAATGAAAATAAATAATGATATTAATGATAATGAAAATAGTAATAACAAAAATGGAAATAATGATACCGATAATAATGCTACAATAATATAAATGATAATAAAGATGATACTGAATATGATAATGAAAATGATATTAGAAATGATAATACTAATGTTAATAGTGAGAATAATGATAATGATTATATAATGGCAATGACACATCAAAATAATAATAGTATCATAATCACTAATATCATTATCATCTTTGTAATAATAATGGACAAGAAAGATGAGAAGAAAATACGTAAAGGAAGGGGAAGAATTAGAATTAGAAGAAAAGGGAGAAAATGGAGATAAAAGAAGATAAAACGAATGAGCAAAGAAGAAGAAGAATGGGAAGAAGAAACGAAATGGAATAAACGAGATAGATTTAGAGAAGAAAAAAGTAGAAGAAAATACAGGGAGAGCAAAAAAGGAGG
>NC_091562.1:7397313-7399813 GCF_042767895.1 Penaeus vannamei
GTGTATATCTTCCACTAAGGCTCTATGTGTAGAACAAGGGGAGGTATGACGCAATGGGGAGAATACATACAAAATACACATACAATATATAGAAAGAGAAGGTAAAGAAAAACGAAATAAAAGTGTAGAGATATTTTTTCTCCTGTGTTGGAGCTTTGAGGTGTGTGTGTGTATGTCTTCCACTAAGGCTCTATGTGTAGAAGAAGGGGATAAATGTAATGGAGAGAAGGCATACAAAAGACACCCGATGTTATAGAGGAAAGAAGGAGAAGGTAAAAAGAAAAACGAAATAAAAATGTAGAGATATTTTTCTCCTGGTTAGAAATCAGTCTGTGTTGGGGGTTTGACGTACGTGTGAGTGTATCTTCCACTAACGCTCTATGTAAAGAAGAAGGGGAGTTATGACGCAATGGAGAGAATACATATAAAATACACATACAATATATAGAAAGAGAAGGTAAAGAAAAACGAAATAAAAGTGTAAAGATATTTTTTCTCCTGGTAAGAAATTTGTCTGTGTTGGGGTTTTGAGATGCGTGTGTGTATGTCTTTCACTAATGCTCTATGTAAAGAAGAAGGAGAGTTATGACGCAATGGGGAGAAGACATACAAAATACACATACAATATACAGAAAGAGAAAGTAAAGAAAAACGAAATAAAAGTGTAGAAGTATTTTTCTCCTGTGTTGGAGCTTTGAGGTGCGTGTGTGTATGTCTTCCACTAACGCTCTATGTGAAGAAGGGGATATATGTAATGGAGAGAAGGCACACAAAAGACACATGATGTTATAGAGGAAAGAAGGAGAAGGTAAAGAAAAACGAAATAAAAGTGTAGAAACATTTTTCTCCTGGTTAGAAATTCGTCTGTGTTGGGGGTTTGACGTACGTGTGAGTGTATCTTCTACTAACGCTCTATGTAAAGAAGAAGGGTAGTTATGACGCAATGGAGAGAATACATATAAAATACACATACAATATATAGAAAGAGAAGGTAAAGAAAAACGAAATAAAAGTGTAAAGATATTTTTTCTCCTGGTAAGAAATTTGTCTGTGTTGGGGTTTTGAGATGCGTGTGTGTATGTCTTCCACTAAGGCTCTATGTAAAGAAGAAGGGGAGGTAAGACGCAATGGGGAGAAGACATACACAATACACATACAAAATACAGAAGGAGAAGGTAAAGAAAAACGAAATAAAAGTATAGAGATATTTTTTCTCCTGGTTAGAAATTCATCTGTGTTGGGGTTTTGAGTTAATTGTGTGTATGTCTTCCACTAAGGCTCTATGTAAAGAAGAAGGGGAGGTATGACACAATGGAGAGAAGGCATACACAATACACATACAAAATACAGAAGGAGAAAGTAAAGAAAAACGAAATAAAAGTATAGAGATATTTTTTCTCCTGGTTAGAAATTCGTCTGTGTTGGGGTTTTGAGGTAAGTGTGTGTATGTCTTCCACTCACGCTCTATGTGTAGAAGAAGGGATGGAATATGATGCAATGGAGAGAAGGCATACAAAATACACACAATTTTGTAAGTGAAAGAAAGAGAAGAAGGTAAATAAAAACGAAATAGAAGTGTAGAAAATATAAATATATGCATTTATAAATTATTTTATCGACTATTCTGAGTTATCTACTAACCAATAAATACGAAATAAATACACGAAATATATGG
Source organism: Penaeus vannamei (assembly GCF_042767895.1). Lineage (NCBI taxonomy): Eukaryota > Metazoa > Arthropoda > Malacostraca > Decapoda > Penaeidae > Penaeus > Penaeus vannamei. The sequence goes on from NC_091562.1 coordinate 7,398,989, forward strand.
AAATAAAGACACGTACAACACAATACTGATAATTATAACTAATAATAAAAAAAAAACATAATGAATGATGATAAAAATAATGATAACAATGATAATTAACTATAACTATACGACGCAAAGAATATCTTGAATGACATCATCACTACAACATCAACAACCACAATCACCTTAAATAACTTCAGCAAGGTGATATACATAAACAATATGAACACCTTTACACCACCAACAGCAACATCAACAAATCTCGCACCACTACACTCAGCCAGGACAACACCCAACATCAACACCACTACACCATCGATGATATGCATCACAACACGAACAACAACACCAGTTCTCTCACCAGTCCCATGCCACCATTATCATCACCACCAACAAATCAACCCTCATCTCTGCCATCACCAACACCATCACCCTCACACCAACGGTGTTCCAGCAGCACCACCAATAACGCAATCACCCTCATCATCAACACCAAGCTTCACACCACCGTCACCACCACCGCCCTACCACCCCCATCATCACTTCACACCTCACCTCCACAATCACCACCACAACCACCAACACCGTCACCATCACCACACTACCACCCCCATCATCACCTCACCCCACCCCCCCACCATCACACCACAACCACCAACACCCCCACAATCACCAACACCACCCCCACCCCACCAACAAATAAACCCCAATACCACCACCACCACCCCCAACAACCCCCTCAACCCCCCCCCCCCCCCCAGCAGGCCCTTTAAAGAGACAGCAGATAAGTGACGCCGAACATGCGTGCCGACTGACGCTCCTCCCGAGTGACTGACAGGCGTT
>NC_091562.1:7407313-7409795 GCF_042767895.1 Penaeus vannamei
AATAAATGATGAGAAGAGACCTATTTTTTTGGAAGCAGAACGAAATGTTATTTATACATGAGGAATACATTTTTTTTTCTAAAATAGAATGGAAAAATATATGTACATAATGAAGACGGAACGTTTTAGCTCCCACTCAAAAAAAAAAAAAAAAAAGATAAAAGATAAAAAGAGAATAAAGGAGAGAGAGAGAGAGAGAGAGAGAGAGAGAGAGAGAGAGAGAGAGAGAGAGAGAGAGACAGAGGCAGAGACAGAGACAGAGACAGGGACAGAGACAGAGAGAGAGAGAGAGAGAGAGAGAGAGAGAGAGAAAGAAAAAGAAAAAAAAAAAGAAAGAGAGAGAGAGAGAGAGAGAGAGAGAGAGAGAGAGAGAGAGAGAGAGAGCAAGAAAACAAGATACCTGTAGCTCCACAGCTCTCGATCCAAATGTAAATATAATTTCTGAAGACCGACATACAAGAATGTGACATAAGCAGGTTAGGAATGTGCTTGTCAAAAGGAGAGAGAGAGAGAGAGAGAGAGAGAGAGAGAGAGAGAAAGAAAGAAAGAGAGAGAGAAAGAGAGAGAGACAGACAGACTGACAGACAGACAGAGAGAGAGAGAGAGAGAGAAATGGACAGATAGATAGAGAGAGAGAGAGATAAAGAGAAAGAAAGAGAGAGAGAGAGAGAGATGGACAGAGGGAGAAGGCGAAGAAGGGAGAGATAAAGAGAAGGAGGGGAAGAGTGGAAAGAGGGGAGGGAGGGGAGGGGGAGTAGAAGTAGGGAAGAAGAAATAGAGAGAGATAGAGAAAGATAGCCAGAGAGAGGGTGGCTGGAAAAAAGGGAAGGAAGGAGGGAGGGAGAGAAGAAAGAAATATCATTATTCCCATTCCTCCTTCTCCTCTTCCCCTTCCTTTTTACCCATTTTCGCCTCGCCACAGATTCATCGCATTCTTTATCTCCAACCTCGGAAATGACGAGAAATGACGAGACAAGATGAGACACCCCGCGAGGCGACCGGGTTGTACAAGATGGAAAAAAAGAAAAAAAAATGATGATGAAGAAGAACAACAAGATAGAGGAGGAGGAGGAGGAGGAGGAGGAGAGAAAGAGAGAGAGAGAGAGAGAGAGAGAGAGAGAGAGAGAGAGAGAGAGAGAGAGAGAGAGAGAGAGAGAGAGAGAGAGGGAGGGGGAGAGAGAGAAAATAGAAAAGGAATAAAGAGAAAGCAGCTAAAGAGAAAAAAGAGAAAGACAAACAAACAAACAAATGAGAGGAGAGAGAGAGAGAAGGTGACGTAGGAAAAAGAGAAAGCTAAAAAAAGAAAGAGAAAGAGAAAAGGACAGAGGCAGAGAAAAGAAAAGGAATAAAGAGAAAACAGCGAAAGAGAAATCAAACTAGACAAACAAACAAACGAACAAACACCCCACAACAAAAAGCCGACGAGAACGACGCGACAGAAACGACAGAGATAGAGAGAGAGAGAGAGAGAGATAGATAGAGAGAGAGAGAGAGAGAGAGAGAGAGAGAGAGAGAGAGGCAAAGGTCACCATAAATATTCAGAAAGACAAAAAAGTCATCCGGGAGTCTTACTCGCATACAGAAGCTCTCTATGGCGGCACTAAAGAAGGAGAAGAAGAAGAAGAAGAAGAAGGAAAAAGAGAAAAGGAGGAGACGAAGAAGGAGAAAAAAGAAGAAGGAGACTGAGAAGGAGAAGATGCTGATGATGGAGAAGAAGATGAAGAAGGAGAAAAGGAGAAGGAGACTGAGAAGGAGAAGGAGAAGAAGGAGTAGAGGAAGAAGGGGACTTGAGAAGGATAAGAAGAAGGAGATGAAGAAAAAAGAGAAAGGGGAAGAAGAAGAAGGAGAAGGAGACGAAAAAGGAGAAGTAAAAGAAGAAGAAGAAGAAAGAGAAGAAGGAGATGAAGGAAAAGAAGGAGAAGAACGAAGACGAAGAACAAGAATAAGAAGGAGAAGAAGAAGGAGAAGGCGAGAGGACCAGATCTGGGGCCCAGGCGACAGGTTCCACGGCCGGGGACTGACGGAGTGACAGCAGCTTCGTCTGGTTCGGGGAGGTCAGGGCGGGTTCTTTGGGAGGGAGAGAGAGGGAGAGGGAGAAGGAGGGAGAGAGAGGGAGAAGGAGAGGGAGTGAGGGAGGGATGAAGAGGGAGTGAGGGGGAGAGGGAGGGATGAAGAGGAGTGAGGGGGAGAGGGAGGGATGAAGAGGGAGAGAAGGAGGGATGAAAGAGGGAGAGAGGGAGGATGAAGAGGGAGAGAAGGAGGGATGAAGAGGGAGAGAGGGAGGGATGAAGAGGGAGAGAAGGAGGGATGAAGAGGAGAGAGGGAGGGATGAAGAGGGAGAAGGAGGGATGAAGGGGAGTGAGGGAGGATGAAGAGAGGAGAGAGGAGGGATGAAGAGGGAGAGAGAGGGAGAGAGAGAGAGAGAAAGAAAGAGAGAGGGAGAGAGAGCAGAATGAGGCAGGAAGGAAGGAAAATGATAAAC
>NC_091562.1:7410295-7437797 GCF_042767895.1 Penaeus vannamei
TTTATAAATATCTTTGATCATGTGTGAGAGTAAATGAACATACAGATTGCAATAGTTGAAAGTTAATAATGATAGAATATTAAAAATCATACTTTCATTGTATATGCATTGGTCACCGGGGAGTTAGGTCTGTCGGTCGAGTTACTTAACCTCATACGACCTCTGAACCACTCGGTAATACTTGCATCAAAACCAGATCCCTGTGGCAACTTTTCACATTATCAGGAGTACAAGCACAATGATCACATCAACAAGTTCCTCCTTACCTGTTCCTGTGAACACCGTGCCTTGTTCTCCTGTCATGGGAACCATACCTGTCGAAATAAAGTGTGAATCTCACATTTCAACAACTGCATCTGATGTAAACAGTGACTTACTGTGCACACCACAGCCTGGAGTCCAGCGTGCGATGCCTGTGGTGGAAGCGGTAGCCTGTCGCAGGAAGGCAGTGCGGAAGACAAGAAGGTTTGGCGGTCGTCAGTCTGAGTCTCCTTACGCGAGGAGAAGGTTGGTCTACGAGGCGGAGAGGGAGGAGTAACAGAGCTTTATATTTATATGACCCGAGACTTATCTCTCAATAAATAGATATCATCATGTCTTGTTTACTTATCGGTTTCCTGTAATCTTCGTTAATTTTTGTCATACAAAGTAATATATGAAATATAACTACAATTGATTTCTTTTATATATTTTAGTAATTACATGAGCGATGTCTGTGGAAGACCAGTAAGTTGAGATGAAAAATAACAAATTCTTTCAGATATTTTCGTAGTTATATGTGTGATGTCAGTGAAAGACTAGAAAGTTTGAGAGCCGTCTGAGGATTTTTGCAGGATAATACTGAAAGAACCTTATATTTGCTCGAATTCTGTTAGGGTTGCAGTGGTAAACATAAAAGCATATATATAGAAAGCATTAAAGCATATATATATATATATATATATATATATATATATATATATATATATATATATATATATATATATATATATATATATATATATATAATCCTTTGGGAAGAACATGTCTTCGTCGCTCTTAGAAGTAAGTTTACGGTTTACCATTCCTGACGCAAAGATCTTGTTAGCGTTAGTCATGTGCTGGTGAGGGCATATAGTACAGTGTGAGGAGCGTCTAATTTCCCTATACAAAGGAAAAACTATTAGGCATATTTATTTCATGTGGAATCGATGGATGGTTAGTTTTTATTGGGAATATATAATAGCAGACGCATCTGAGAAATTAATTTCATCAAATAAATAATTTGTGCCATGACAATAATGATAATGGTAATAATAACAATATCAATAATAGTGTTGATAACAATAATACGATAATATTGACCACAAAAATGAGAATAATAGTAATGATAATAATAATAATAATTATTATTATTATTATAATAATAATAGTTATAATAATAACAATAATAATGATAATGATAATAAGATTGATAACAACAATAATAATAAATGTAACAAAATAATAAAAAAAATGTAACAAAATAATAAAAAATGTTACAAAATAATAAAAATGTAACAAAATAACAAAAAAATGTAACAAAATAATAAAAAATGAAACAAAATAATAAAAAATGTAACAAAATAATATTGACGGTAAGGATGACTCCTATTACAACAACAACTAGATAATAATAATAATAATAGTAATAATAATAATAATGATGATGATAAATATTTGATTATCATTTCTAAGTACAAAACCATATTAATATATATGTAAGGAAAAGTCATAAAAGATTCATATGAGCTTCATTTACATCAAGTGTGTGATAAAATAAATAAGAATAGGAATTACAATAGCTGAAAACATTAAAAAACGCAATACCTCCACTGTATATGCATTGTTCACCGGTTAGGTCAGCCGGGCCACTCCAGAGAAAAGGCCCAGGCGAAGCTAGACTTCCCAAATCTAAGTGAACTGAACTGACTTAGGTCAGTCAGTCGAGTCGCTTGACCTCATACGACCTCAGAGTCACTCGGCAATACTTCCATGAAAACCAGGTCCTTGTGGCAACTTTTCACATTATCAGGAGTACAAGCACAATGATCACATCAACAAGTTCCTCGTCACCTGTTCCTGTGAACACCGTGCCTTGTTCACCTGCCATGGGAACTGTACCTGTTGTAATAAAGCGTGAATCTCACATTTCAACAACTGCATCTGATGTAAACAGTGATTTACTGTGCACACCACAGCCTGGAGTCCAGCGTGCGATGCCTGTGGTGGAAGCGGTAGCCTGTCGCAGGAAGGCAGTGCGGAAGACCAGAAAGTTTGGTAGGAACCGTCTGATAATTCTTGTAGCATGAGACTAAAAGAATCTTATGTTTGATTGACTTCTATTAGGACTGTTGTGATAAAAACTAATAACTCGCTGACATCAAAACATATTTCAAAATCCTAAAGGAAGACGAATATTTAGTCGCTCTTAGAAGAAAGCTTACGGTTTACCAGTCTTGCTAGATCTAGTGGGAGGGGGGGGGGGTATATTAGTTTGAGGAGTAGAATTATCCTTTACAAAGGCCAAGCTCAGATTTATTCTGAAATTGATGGATGGTTAATTTTCATTTGGATCAAATAATGACAGAGAAATGATCTGAGACATTAATTTCAAAGTAATAACATTATTGATTGCATAATGAAGATTGCAATAGTCATAAGGATAATCATGATAATAAAAATGAGGAAAATAATTATAATAATATAAATAATCATAATTATGATATCGAGAATAATAGTAATAACTAAAGTAATAATAATAATGACAATGATAAAAATAACAATAATATTAGTAATAACAAAAATGGTAACACATATAACAAAAAGGATAATATATGAAACAATAATGATAAAATTTATAATAATAATAATAATAAACAATAAATAATAATAATAATAATAAACAATAAATAATAATAATAATAATAAACAATAAATAATAATAAGAAAAAGCATGATAATAATTATGATATTTACAGTACTCATAATTATGATACCCGTACTACTATTACTACTAATGAGAATGATAACAAAAATAATGTTTATCTTGATGATGAATATTTGATTCTCATTAATACAATCAATATAGAAAACCACAAGTACAAAATCATTTAGATCAAAATTTATAAAGTAAAAATCAACAACATAAATTCTTTAGACAATTGATATGAGCTTCCTTTATAAATATCTCTGATCATGTATGAAAGAGTAAAACATACAGATTGCAATAGCTGGAAGTTAATAAAGATAGAACAATAAAAACCACAATACCTTCATTGTATATGCATTAGTCACCGGGGAGTTAGGTCTGTCGGTCGAGTCGCTTGACCTCATACGACCTCGAAGTCACTCGGCAATACCTACATGAAAACCAGGTCCTTGTGGCAAATTTTCACATTATCAGGAGTAGAAGCACAATGATCATGTCAACAAATTCCCCGTTTCCTTTTCCTGTGAACACCGTGCCTTGTTCACCTGCCATGGGAACCATACCTGTTGTAGTAAAGTGTGAATCTCACATTTCAACAACTGCATCTGATGTGAACAGTGACTTACTGTGCACACCACAGCCTGGAGTCCAGTGTGCGATGCCTGTGGTGGAAGCGGTAGCCTGTCGCAGGAAGGCAGTGCGGAAGACAAGAAGGTTTGGCGGTCGTCAGTCTGAGTCTTCTTACGCGAGGAGAAGGTTGGTCTACGAGGCGGAGAGGGACGAGTGACAGAGCTTTATACTTATATGACACGAGACTTATCTCTCAATGTACAATTAATGGATATCATCATCTCTTGTTTACTTATCAGTAAATTAACTAAAATTAATTTCTCTCAAATATTTTGGAAGACCAGAAAATATAGGAGCCGTCTCATAATTCTTGTAGAATGGAAAATAAAGAATCTTATGGTTGCTCGACTTCAGATTTCTGTAATCTTTCATTATTTTTTTGTTATACATAGTAATGTTATATGAAAAGTTGATATCTTTTAGATATTTTAGTAATTACATGAGCGATGTTTGTGGAAGACCAGTAAGTTTAGGAGCCGCCTGAGAGTTCTTGCAGGGTAAGACTAAAAGAACTTCTTTTAGGGCTACCATGGTAAAAACTGCGGACATCAAAGTATATTTCAAAATCCTATGAAAAGACGAATTCTTAGCCGCTCTTCTCCACCATTCCTGACAGAAGGATTTTGTTAGCATAAGTCATAAGCTAGAAGGGGACATATATTATAATGCGAGAGTCGAATTTCCCTTATTAGGTCTGTTTATATTATGTATTTTTTTATTTGGAACAAAAGATGACAGACAAGTGATCTGAGATTTGTTTCATCAAATAAATAAAAATTGATTTTAATAAGCATTGGAATAACAATAAAAATAGTAATCATAATGAAGATAATAAAAATAACACTGATAATAATAACAATAATAATAATGACAATAATAATAATAATAATAGCAAAATGCGTTAATAATAATGATAATAACAAAAGTATTAATAATAATATTGAAGATGATAATAATGGTTATACAATACAATAATAATAATAGTAATAATGACAATAATAAAAAATAATAGTATTAGCAAGAACAAAAAATGGTAAAATATATAACAAAAATGGTAAAATGTATAACAAAAATGGTAAAATATATAACAAAAATGGTAAAATGTATAACAAAAATAATAAAACTTATAACAAAAAACGGTAATACATGTAACAAAAATTATAATATATGTAACAGTAATGATAAAACTTATAACAACAATAGTAATAATAAAAAGAAAAAGCATGATAATAATTATAATATTTATGGTAATCATAATGATGATACTCGTACTGATATTACTACTAACGAGAATGTCAACAAAAGTAATGTTTATCTTGATCAATATTTGATTCTCATTAATGCAATCAATATAGAAAACCGCAAGCATAAAATCATATAGATAAAAATTTGTAAAGTGAAAAACAAAAATTCTTTAGACAATTGATATGAACTTCATTTATAAACATCTCTGATCATGTGTGAAAGAGTAAACGAACCTACAAATTCCAATAGGTAAAAGATAATTAAAGTAGAATATCATAAACCAAAATACCTTCATTGTGTATGCATTGGTCACCTGGGAGTTAGGTCTGTCGGTCGAGTCGCTTGACCTCGTACGACCTCTGAACCACTCGGTAGCACTTGCATTAAAACCAAGTCATTGTGGCAACTTTTCACATTATCAGGAGTACAAGCACAATGATCACATCAAAGAGTTCCTCGTTTCCTGTTCCTATGAACAACGTGCCTTGTTCATCTGCCATGGGAACCATACCTGTTGTACTAAAGTGTGAATCTCACATTTCAACAACTGCATCTGATGTAAACAGTGAGTTACTGTGCACACCACAGCCTGGAGTCCAGCGTGCGATACCTGTGGTGGAAGCGGTAGCCTGTCGCAGGAAGGCAGTGCGGAAGACAAGAAGGTTTGGCGGTCGTCAGTCTGAGTCTCCTTACGCGAGGAGAAGGTTGGTCTACGAGGCGGAGAGGGAGGAGTGACAGAGCTTTATATTTATATGACACGAGACTTATCTCTCAAAATACATTAAATATATATATAAAAACACATGTCTATTTATCAGCTTCCTGGATTTTTTTTGCTTAATTTCTATTATACATAGTAATTCTATAGGATGAAAAATATTTTGGTAATTACATGTGCGATGTCTGTGGAATACCAGAAAGTTTAGGAGTCCCTTCTGAAAATTCCAACACAAGTATCATGTTATTTGTAATTTGGTGTGGGTGTATATTACAATATGAGGAGAATCGAATTTCCCTTTGCGAAGGATAAAGAATTAGACATAATTGTATTATGTGAAATTGATGGATCGTTTGTTTTTATTTGGAACAGATCCTGAGAGGAAACATTATCTGTGATATTAATTTCACCAAATATTTAATAATAATTCAATTAACAATGACTGCAATGATAATGATAATAATAATGACATTAACAATGATGGTAACAATAGTTATTATAACAATAATAATGATAATAATAACTATAATAACAATAAGAATAATAACAATATTGATAATAAAGCAACGATAATGATAACAAAAATATTCTCAATATTAACAATGATAATAACGATAATGATGATGATGATTATGATTATGATTATGATTATGATTATGATTATGATTATGATTATGATTATGATTATGATTATGATTATGATTATGATTATGATTATGATTATGATTATGATTATGATTATGATTATGATTATGATTATGATTATGATTATGATTATGATGATGATGATGATGATGATGATGATGATGATGATAATAAAAATAACACTAATAATAAAATTGATAACAGCAACAGCAATAATAGTAACAATAATAATAAAAAGAACAATAAATAGTAATGAAAGAAAATGATAACAAAAATAATGATAACGAAATTCATCATATTGACGGTAAAAAATTATGATACGACTACTATTACTATTAATGATAATAACAATAACAGAAATGATGAATATCATTATAATAAATGTTTGATTTTCAATCTCAATCAGGATAGAAAACCGCAAATACAAAATCATGTAAATATGATGTAAGGAAGAATCCTAAGAAAATTTAAATAAACTCCATTTTTAAACATCATTGATTATATGTGTGAAAGATTAATTAAACATAAAACTTCCAACAGATGAATGATGATACAATATTAAAAACTGCAATATTTTCATCATATATGTTTTGTTCACCGGGTAGTTAGGTCAGTCGGTTGAGTCGCTTGACCTTATACGACATAACAGCCACTCGGCAATACTTACATGAAAACCAGGTCCCTGTGGCAACTTTTCACATTATCAGGAGTACAAGCACAATGATCACATCAACAAGTTCCTCGTTACCTGTTCCTGTGAACACCGTGCCTTGTTCACCTGTCATGGGAACCATACCTGTCGTATAAGAGTGTGAATCTCACATTTCAACAACTGCATCTGATGTAAACAGTGACTTACTGTGCACACCACAGCCTGGAGTCCAGCGTGCGATGCCTGTGGTGGAAGCGGTAGCCTGTCGCAGGAAGGCAGTGCGGAAGACAAGAAGGTTTGGCGGTCGTCAGTCTGAGTCTCCTTACGCGAGGAGAAGGTTGGTCTACGAGGCGGAGAGGGAGGAGTAACAGAGCTTTATATTTATATGACCCGAGACTTTTCTCTCAATAAACAATAAATGGATATCATCATCTCTTGTTTACTTAAACGTTTCCTGTAATCTTCGTTAAATATTCGTTATACATAGTAATATATGAAAGATAACTACAATTAATTTCTTTTAGATGTCTTAGTAATTACATGAGATATGTCTGTGGAAGACCAGTAAGTTTAGGAGCCGTCTGAGAGTTCTTGCAGGGTTCTTGCTGACATCAAAGTATATTTCAAAATCCTATGAAAAGACGAATTCTTAGCCGCTATAATAATAATGATAATAAGAAAAGTAATGATAATAATATCGAAGATAATAATAATAATAATAATAAAATAGATAACGATAAGAACAGTAAATATAATTAAATGATAATGATTAAAAATAACATTGATGGTTATGAAAATTATCGTACTATTATTAGTACTAATTATAACAGTAACAATGATAATGATGATCATGATATTGAATCTTAATATTTAATTCTAAATAACACATATAAATATATGTTTATGAAAAAATCATAAAAAAAATCATATGATCCGTTGATCATGTGTGTGAAAGAGTAAATGAATATGCAAATTGCAACAGCTAATTCTTAATAAACATGGAATATTAAAAACCACAAAACCATTGTACATGCACTGTTCAACGGGGAGTTAGTTCATACGATCGAATCGCTTGACCTCATTCGAACTCTGAGCCACTCGGCATTACTAACATGAAAACCAGGTCCATGTGGCAACTTTTCTCATTATCAGAAGCACAATGATCACATCAAGTTCCTCGTTACCTGCTCCTGTGAACACCGTGCCTTGTTCACTTGTCATGGGAACCATACCTGTTGTACTAAAGTGTGAATCTCACATTCCAACAACTGCATCTGATGTAAACAGTGACTTACTGTGCACACCACAGCCTGCGGTCCAGCGTGCGATGCCTGTGGTGGAAGCGGTAGCCTGTCGCAGGAAGGCAGTGCGGAAGACAAGAAGGTTTGGCGGTCGTCAGTCTGAGTCTCCTTACGCGAGGAGAAGGTTGGTCTACGAGGCGGAGAGGGAGGAGTAACAGAGCTTTATATTTATATGACACGAGACTTATCTCTCAATTTACAATAAATGGATATTATCATCTCTTGTTTACTTATCGCACAGAAATACAAATTCTTGGTCGAATTTCCCTTTACAAAGAGCAAACTATCAAGCATATTCACATTATGTGAAATTGATAGATCGTTGATTTTTAATTTCATCGAATAAGGACAGGCAAATTATATGAGACGTCGGGTCCATTAAATAAAAATTAATAAATCCAATAATTATGGTTGCAACAATAATAATAGTTACAATAATAATACAGATAATAATAATGATAATCTATACAATAATAATACTAATAATAAAGATAATTATAATAAAAAAAAATAATAACACTATTGATGATGATAACAATAACGATAAATAAAATATTAATGATAAGAAAGATTATAATGATGACAATAATAAAAGTAATAATAATAAAAAAGGGAAAGATAATAATAAATAATTAAAGATAATAATAAATAATTAAAGATAATAATAAATAATTAAAGATAATAATAAATAATTAAAGATAATAATAATAATATAAATTAATGATAATAATATTAGTAATAACAAGAATAGTAACAATGATAACAATGATAATCCGAAAAACAATAATGATAATAATAATAATAACAATTTTAGTCAAAATATTAATAGTAACAATTTTACTCAAAATATTAATAATAACAATTTTAGTCAAAATATTAATAATAACAATAATAACAATAGTACCAAAGTAACAATAATATTAATAATAACCATTGTTGATCATGTATGAAATATTAACGTAACATAAAAATTGCAACGGTTGGATGCTAATAAAGAAAATATTAAAAGCGCAATACTTTCATTGTACATACATTGTTCACCGGTTAGGTCAGCCGGGCCACTCCAGAGAAAAGGCCCTGACGAAGTTAGACTTCCCAAATCTAAGTGAACTGAACTGACTTAGGTCAGTCAGTCGAGTCGCTTGACCTCATACGACATCTGACCCACTCGGCAATACTTACATGAAAACCAGGTCCTTCTGGCAACTTTTTACATTATCAGGAGTACAAGCACAATGATCACCTCAACAAGTTCCTTGTCATCTGTTCTTGTGAATACCGTGCCTTGTTCACCTGTCATGGGAACTGTACCTGTTGTGGTAAGGTGTGAATCCCACATTTCAACAACTGCATCTGATGTAAATAGTGATTTACTGTGCACACCACAGCCTGGAGTCCAGCGTGCGATTCCTGTGGTGGAAGCGGTAGCCCGTCGCAGGAAGGCAGTGCGGAAGACAAGAAGGTTTGGCGGTCGTCAGTCTGAGTCTCCTTACGCGAGGAGAAGGTTGGTCTACGAGGCGGAGAGGGAGGAGTAACAGAGCTTTATATTTATATGACCCGAGACTTCTCTCTCAATATGTAATAAATGGATATTGTCATCTATTGTTTACTTATCAATTTACTGTATTATTTGCTTATTTTTTATTATACATAATAATCTTATGAGATGAAAAATAAATTCTTTTAGATATTTTCGTAGTTATATGTGCGATGTCTGTGGAAGACTACAAAGTCTGAGAGCCGTCTGAGGATTTTTGCATGATACTACTGAAAGAATCTTATATTTGCTCCGATTTCTGTTAGGGCTGCAGTGGTAAACACATCAAAGCATATATATATAAAATCCTTTAGGAAGACCATGTTTTCGTCGCTCTTAGAAGATAGTTTACGGTTTACCATTCCTGACACAAAGATCTTGTTAGCGTTAGTCATGTGCTGGTGAGGGCATATGTTACAGTGTGAGGAGCGTCTAATTTCCCTATACAAAGGAAAAACCAATAGGCATATTTATATTATGTGGAATTGATGGTTAATTAGAATTTTATTGGGAATATATAATAGCAGACACATCTGAGATATTAATTTCATCAAAAAAATAATTTGTGCAATAACAATAATGATAATGGTAATAATATTAACAATAACAATAATACTGATGTAAGATTAAGATTGATAACAATAATAATAAATGTAACAAAATAATACTGATGGTAATGACAATGACTCCTATTACAACAACAACTACTACTACTAATAATAATAAATATTTGATTCTCAATATGTGCAAAATCATATTGATATATGAGTAAGAAAAAAAAAAAGAGATTCATATGAGCTTAATTTACATCATGTGATAAAATAACTAATAATAGGAATTACAATAGCTGAAAACATTAAAAACCGCAATACCTCCACTGTATATGCATTGTTCACCGGTTAGTTAGGTCAGCCGGGCCACTCCAGAGAAAAGGCCCAGGTGAAGCGAGACTTCCCAAAACTAAGTGAACTCACCTGACTTAGTCGAGTCGCTTGACCTCATACGACCTCAGAGTCACTCGGCAATACTTCCATGAAAACCAGGTCCATGTGGAAACTTTTCACATTATCAGGGGTACAAGCACAATGATCACATCAACAAGTTCCTCGTTACCTGTTCCTGTGAACACCGTGCCCTGTTCACCTGTCATGGGAACCATACCTGTCGTAATAGAGTGTGAATCCAACATTTCAACAACTGCATCTGATGTAAACAGTGACTTACTGTGCACACCACAGCCTGGAGTCCAGCGTGCGATGCCTGTGGTGGAAGCGGTAGCCTGTCGCAGGAAGGCAGTGCGGAAGACAAGAAGGTTTGGCGGTCGTCAGTCTGAGTCTCCTTACGCGAGGAGAAGGTTGGTCTACGAGGCGGAGAGGGAGGAGTAACAAAGCTTTATATCTATATGACCCGAGACTTATCTCTCAATAAACAATAAATGGATATTATCATCTCTTGTTTAACTACAATTGATTTCTCTCATATATTTTGGTAATTACATATGCGACGTCTGTGGAAGACGAGAAAGTTTATGAGCCATCGGAGAATTCTTGCAGGAAAAGACTAAAAGACGCATATTTCCATTTGCCTGCCACATATAGTGGCAGGCAAATTACCTGAGACATTACTTTCATTAAATAGATAATGATAATTGCCATAGGATTGATAATTGCAATAATGATAATAATAACAACAGTTAAAATAAAAACAATGATGATAACAATAATGACAGTGTTAACAACAAGAATATATTGATTATGACAATAATTATGATAATAACAATAACTATAATAATAATAATAATAACTATAATGATAGAAAAAATGATAATAATCATTATGATAATCATAACAATAACAATCGTAATTATCATAATAACTATGACAACCCTAACTAACGATCACAAGAACAACCACAACAATAAAAATCACGATGTTGATCAAAAGTAATCAATATAATAATAAACTTCAGAACAAAATATTATTATAATAATCATAATCAGAACAATAATTATAATCATAGTCATCCATTATCTTCATGAACATATTCATATGCACCATAAACATATTCATAATCATCATAAACACATTCATAATCCTCATACATATTCATAATCATCATAAACATATTCATAATCCTCATAAACATATTCATAATCCTCATACATATTCATAATCATCATAAACAGATTCATAATCATCATAAACAGATTCATAATCATTATGAACATATTCATTATAATCATCATAAACATATTCATTACAATAGGATTTTGAAATATACTTTGATGTCCGCAAGTCATTAGATTTTACCATAGTAGCCCTAAAAGAGGTTCTTTTAGTCTTACCATGCAAGAACTCTCAGACGGCTTCTAAACTTACTGGTCTTCCACAGACATCGCTCATGTAATTACTAAAATATCTAAAAGAAATCAATTGCAGTTATTTTTCATATATTACTATGTATAACAAAAATTAACGAAAGATTACAGGAAACTTATAAGTAAACAAGAGATGATGATATCTATTTATTGTGAGATAAGTCTCGGGTCATATAAATATAAAGCTCTGTTACTCCTCCCTCTCCGCCTCGTAGACCAACCTTCTCCTCGCGTAAGGAGACTCAGACTGACGACCGCCAAACCTTCTTGTCTTCCGCACTGCCTTCCTGCGACAGGCTACCGCTTCCACCACAGGCATCGCACACTGGACTCCAGGCTGTGGTGTGCACAGTAAGTCACTGTTTACATCAGAAGCAGTTGTTGAAATGTGGGATTCACACTCTACTACGACAGGTATGGTTCCCATGACAGGTGAACAAGGCACGGTGTTCACAGGAACGGGTAATGAGGAACTTGTTGATGTGATCATTGTGCTGGTACTCCTGATAATGTGAAAAGTTGCCACAAGGACCTGGTTTTCATGTAAGTATTGCCGAGTGACTTGATTTTGATGCAAGTACTACCGAGTGGTTCAAAGGTCGTATGAGGTCAAGCGACTCGACCGACAGACCTAACTCCCCGGTGACCAATGTATATACAATGAAGGCATTGTGTTTTTTAATATTCTACCTTAATTAACTTTCACCTATTGCAATCTGTAAGTGCATTTACTCTCACACATGATCAAAGATGTTTTTAAATGAAGCTCATATTTTTTGTCTAAAGAATTTTTGTTTTTCACTTTACAAATGTTTATCTATATGATTGTGTTTGCGGTTTTCTATACTGATTGTATTAATGAGAATCAAATATTCATCATCAAGATAAACATTATTATTGTTATCATTCTCATTAGTAGTAATAGTAGTACGAGCATCATCATTATTATGATTGCCATAAATATCATGATTATTATTATTATGCTTTTAATATTTATTATTGTTGTTATAAATTTGATTATTATTATTATATATAATATCACTTTGTTATATGTATTGCCGTGTTTGTTATATATTTTATCATTTTTTTTATACATTTTATCATTTTTGTTAATTATTATTATTTTTTTATTATTTCTCTCATTATTATTTTTATTATTATTACTATCATTATTATTGTTATTATTATTACTATTTTTAGTGTTATTATTATTACTATTTTTATTGTTATTATTATTACTATTATTATTATTATTATTATTATTGTTATTATTATTGTTATTATTATTACTATCATTATTACTATTATTATTACTATCATTATTACTATTATTATTACTATCATTATTACTATTATTATTACTATAATTATTATTGTTATTATTATCACTATTGTTATTTTTATTATTGTTACTAATGTTTTTATTATGATTCTTGATGTTAGTATCATTATTTTCGATATTATTGTTATCCTTATCATTATTATCATTCTTATTGTTACCATTATTACTATTATTGTTATTATACTTATGGCTACTATTGCAATTATAATTGATATTGCATTCATCATTTTTATTTCAATCATTAATATTATCATTTAATAAAATTAATGTCTCAGATCATTTGTCTTCATTATTTGTTCCAAATAAAAAATAACCATCTCTCAATTTCAGAAAAAAATAAATGTTTGAGTTGTCCTTTCTAAAGAATATTTCTAAGGATGATATACGACCCTTACCAGCTTACACCTTTTACTAGTAAGAACTTTGCCAATGGTAATTGTAAACTGTAAGTTTTCTTCTAAGACCGACAAAATAATCATCCTAACAGAAGTCGAGCAAACATAAGATTTTTAAGTCTCATGCTACAAGAATTATCAGACAGCTCAAACTTTCTGGTCTTCCACAGACATCGCATATGTTGGATTACCAAAATATTTGAGAGAAATTAATTTTAGTTATTTTGCTGATAAGTAAACAAAAGATTATGATATTCATTATTGTATTTTGAGAGATAAGTCTCGGGTCATATAAATATAAAGCTCTGTTACTCCTCCCTCTCCGCCTCGTAGACCAACCTTCTCCTCGCGTAAGGAGACTCAGACTGACGACCGCCAAACCTTCTTGTCTTCCGCACTGCCTTCCTGCGACAGGCTACCGCTTCCACCACAGGCATCGCACGCTGGACTCCAGGCTGTGGTGTGCACAGTAAGTCACTGTTTACATCAGATGCAGTTGTTGAAATGTGAGATTCACACTTTACTACAACAGGTATGGTTCCCATGGCAGGTGAACAAGGCACGGTGTTCACAGGAACAGGTGACGAGGAACTTGTTGATGTGATCATTGTGCTTGTACTCCTGATAATGTGAAAAGTTGCCACAAGGACCTGGTTTTCATGGAAGTATTGCCGAGTGACTCTCAGGTATGAGGTCAAGCGACTCGACTGACTGATCTAAGTCAGGTGAGTTCACTTAGATTTGGGAAGTCTAGCTTTGCCTAAGGCTTTTCTCTGGAGTGGCCCGGCTGACCTAACCGGTGAACAATGCATATACAGTGGAGGTATTGCGGTTTTTAATGTTTTCAGCTATTGTAATTCCTATTCTTATTTATTTTATCACACACATGATGTAAAGGAAGCTCATATGAATCTTTTATGACTTTTTCTTACATATATATTAATATGATTTTCACTTAGTAATGATAATCAAATATTTATCATCATTATTATTATTATTATTAGTTGTTGTTGTTGTTGTTGTAATAGGAGTCATCCTTACCGTCAATATTATTTTGTTACATTTTTTTATTATTTTGTTACATTTTTTATTATTTTGTTACATTTTTTATTTTGTTACATTTTTTATTATTTTGTTACATTTTTTATTATTTTGTTACATTTTTTATTATTTTGTTACATTTTTTATTATTTTGTTACATTTTTTATTATTTTGTTACATTTTTTTATTATTTTGTTACATTTTTTATTTTGTTACACTTTTTATTATTTTACATTTTTGTTGTCAATATTATCGTTATTATTGTTATCAACACTATTATTGATATTGTTATTATTACCATTATCATTATAGTCATTGCATAAATTATCTATTTGATGAAATTAATTTCTCAGATGCGTCTGCTATTATGTATTCCCAATAAAAACTAACCATCCATCGATTCCACCTATTGGTTTTTCCTTTGTAAAGGGAAGTTAGTCGCTCCTCACACTGTACTATATGCCCTCACCAGCATATGGCTGACGCTAACAAGACCTTTGTGTCAGGAATGGTAAACCGTAAATTTGCTTCTAAGAGCGATGAAGACATGTTCTTCCCAAAGGATTATATATATATATATATATATATATATATATATATATATATATATATATATATATATATATAATGTGTGTGTGTGTGTGCTTCAATGCTTTCTATATATATGCTTTTATGTTTACCACTGCAACCCTAGCAGAATTCGAGCAAATATAAGGTTCTTTCAGTATTATCCTGCAAAAATCCTCAGACGGCCCTCAAGCTTTCTAGTCTTTCACTGACATCACACATATAACTACGAAAATATCTGAAAGAATTTGTTATTTTTCATCTCAACTTACTGGTCTTCCACAGACATCGCTCATGTAATTACTAAAATATCTCTAAAAGAAATCAATTGTAGTTATTTTTCATATATTACTTTGTATGACAAAAATTAACGAAGATTACAGGAAACCGATAAGTAAACAGGACATGATGATATCTATTTATTGAGAGATAAGTCTCGGGTCATATAAATATAAAGCTCTGTTACTCCTCCCTCTCCGCCTCGTAGACCAACCTTCTCCTCGCGTAAGGAGACTCAGACTGACGACCGCCAAACCTTCTTGTCTTCCGCACTGCCTTCCTGCGACAGGCTACCGCTTCCACCACAGGCATCGCACGCTGGACTCCAGGCTGTGGTGTGCACAGTAAGTCACTGTTTACATCAGATGCAGTTGTTGAAATGTGGGATTCACACTTTACTACGACAGGTATGTTTCCCATGACAGGAGAACAAGGCACGGTGTTCACAGTAACAGGTAACGAGGAACTTGTTGATGTGATCATTGTACTTGTACTCCTGATAATGTGAAAAGTTGCCACAGGGATCTGGTTTTGATGCAAGTATTACCGAGTGGTTCAGAGGTCGTATGAGGTCAAGTGACTCGACCGACAGACCTAACTCCCCGGTGACCAATGCATATACAATGAAAGTATGATTTTTAATATTCTATCATTATTAACTTTCAACTATTGCAATCTGTATGTTCATTTACTCCCACACATGATCAAAGATATTTATAAATGAAGCACATATCAATTACCTAAAGATTTTTTGTTGTTTTTCACTTTACAGATGTTTATATGATTTTATGCTTGCGGTTTTCTATATTGATTGTATTATTGAGAATCAAATATTCGTCATCAAGATAAACATTATTATTGTTATAATTCTCTTTAGTAGTAATAGTAGTACGAGCATCATTATGAATACCATAAATATTATTATGATTATTATTATTATGTTTTTAATTTTTATTATTATTGTTGTTGTTATAAGCTTGATTATTATCGTTACATATAATATTTTGTTACATGTATTACCGTTTTTGTTATATATTTTTTAATTTTTTTAATATATATTTTATCATTTTTGTTATTATTATTATTACTATTGTTATTATTATAATTATTATTAGTTATTATTATGATACGTGTTATTGCTATCATTATTCTCGATATTATCATTATCGTTATTATTATCATTATTATAATTTTTATTGTTAGCATTATTATTATTATTATTATACTTATGGCTATTATTGCAATCATAATTAATATTGCATTCATTATTATTGCTATCATTAATATTATAATTTATTGAAATTAATGTCTCAGATCATTTGACTGTCATTATTTGTTCCAAATAAAAATTAACCAACCATCAATTTCACAAAAATAAATGTCTGAGCTTGTCCTTTGTAAGGGATAATTCTAATGATAATATACGCCCCTTACCAGCTTACAAAGTAAGAACTTTGTTAATGGTAATTGTAAACTGTAAGCTTTCTTCTAAACACTGACAAAATGATTTTCCTGTAGGATTTTGAAATATGCTTTGATGTCAGCGAGTCATTAGTTTTATCAAAACAGTCCTAACAGAAGACGAGCAAACATAAGATTCTTTTAGTCTTGTCCTGCAAGAATTTTCAGACGGCTCCTGAACTTTCTGGTCTTCCAAAGACATCACATATGTTTGATTACCAAAATATTTGAGATAAATTAATTTTAGTTATTTTACTGATAAGTAAACAAAATATAATGATATTCATTATTATATTTTGAGAGATAAGTCTCGGGTCATATAAATATAAAGCTCTGTCACTCCTCCCTCTCCGCCTCGTAGACCAACCTTCTCCTCGCGTAAGGAGACTCAGACTGACGACCGCCAAACCTTCTTGTCTTCCGCACTGCCTTCCTGCGACAGGCTACCGCTTCCACCACAGGCATCGCACGCTGGACTCCAGGCTGTGGTGTGCACAGTAAGTCACGGTTTACATCAGATGCAGTTGTTGAAATGTGGGATTCACACCTTACCACAACAGGTATGGTTCCCATGGCAGGTGAACAAGGCACGGTGTTCACAGGAACAGGTAACGAGGAACTTGTTGATGTGATCATTGTGCTTGTACTCCTGATAATGTGAAAAGTTGCCAGAAGGACCTGGTTTTCACGTTAGTAATGCCGAGTGGCTCTGAGGTCATATAAGGTCAAGCGACTTGACCGACTGACCTAACTACCCGGTGAACAAAGCATATATGATGAAAATATTGCAGTTTTCAATGTTCTATCAACATTCATCTGTTGCAAGTTGTATGTTTAATTACTCTTTCACAAATATAATCAATGTTTAAAAATGGAGTTCATTTAAATTTTCTAAGGATTTTTTTCCTTACGTCATATTTACAGGATTTTGTATTCGCGCTTTCCTATCCTGATTGAGTTATTGAAAATCAAACATTTATTATAATGATCTTCATCATTTCTGTTATCGTTGTTATTGTCATTATTAGTAATAGTAGTAGTATCATCATTTTTTACCATCAATATGATGATTTTCGTTATCATAATTATTTTTGTTATCATTTTCTTTCATTACTGTTTATTGTTTTTTTTATTATTATCACTATTATTGCTGTAGCTGTTATCAATTTCATAAACAGTGTTATTTTTATTGTTCTTGTCATTATCATTATTATTATCATTATCATTATCGTTATTATCACTATTATTATCATAGTTAATATTATTGAGATTTTTGTTGTTATCATTATCGCTGTTTTATTATCAATATTGTTGTTATGATTCTTATTGTTATAGATATTATTATCATTATTATTGTTATAATAACTACTGTTACCATCATTGTTATTGTAATTATCATTATTGTAATTGTAATTAGCTTACACCTTATACTAGTAAGAACTTTGCTAACGTTAATTGTAAACTGTAAGTTTTCTTCTAAGACCGACAAAATAAACTTCCTGTAGGGTTTTGAAATATACTTTGATGTCAGCGAGTCATTGTTTTTTTTTTATTATTATTATTAAAAGTCCTAACAGCAAAGTCGAGCAAACATCAGATTCGGCTCAAACTTTCTGGTCTTCAAGAGACATCGCATATGTTTGATTACCAAAATATTTGAGAGAAATTAATTTTTGTTATTTTACTGATAAGTAAACAAAAGATTATGATATTCATTATTGTATTTTTAGAGATAGATAAGTCTCGGGTCATATAAATATAAAGCTCTGTTACTCCTCCCTCTCCGCCTCGTAGACCAACCTTCTCCTCGCGTAAGGAGACTCAGACTGACGACCGCCAAACCTTCTTGTCTTCCGCACTGCCTTCCTGCGACAGGCTACCGCTTCCACCACAGGCATCGCACGCTGGACTCCAGGCTGTGGTGTGCACAGTAAGTCACTGTTTACATCAGATGCAGTTGTTGAAATGTGAGATTCACACTTTACTACAACAGGTATGGTTCCCATGGCAGGTGAACAAGGCACGGTGTTCACAGGAACAGGTAACGAGGAACTTGTTGATGTGATCATTGTGCTTGTACTCCTGATAATGTGAAAAGTTGCCAGAAGGACCTGGTTTTCATGTTAGTAATGCCGAGTGGCTCTGAGGTCGTATGAGGTCAAGTGACTCGACCAACTGACCCAACTACCCTGTGAACAGTGAATCAATTAGTAATATTCAGCTCTTGCACTTGGTATATTTATTTACTCTTCCACCCACATCATAAACGATTTTTTTAAAATGACTTTTCAGATGTTTCAATTAATTGTTTTTCTTATAACTATAATTATAACGGCCACTATAATTATTGTTAATAGTATTATTAGTAATAGTAGTAATGGTGGCTGTATCATTATTATAAATATTGACATTAATATTAGCATTATTGTTATGATTATTAATATTATCATTATTGTTATGATTATTAATATTATCATTATTGTTATGATTATTAATATTATCATTATTGTTATGATTATTAATATTATCATTATTGTTATGATTATTAATATTATAATTATTGTTATGATTATTAATATTATAATTATTGTTATAATTATTACTATTATAATTTTTTACTATTATTAATGATAATATAATTACTATTATTATCATTATTAGTGTTATTAGTAGTGGTAGTAGTAGTAGTATTGTTGTTGCTACTATTAATATTATCATTATGTTTCTTTTTTTCATTATTATTGTCATTATAATTATCATTAATGTTATTATAAGTATCGTTATCATTATTATCACCATTATTCTTTTTATTATTATTATTATTATTATTATTATTATTATTATTATTATTATTATTATTATTATTATTTTCTTATTATTATTATTATTATTTTCTTATTATCATATTCACTACATTATTATTGTCGATATTATTATTATTGTTATTATTATCATTATCATTATTACAGTTATTATCATAGTAATTACAATAATTATTATTATTATTATTATTATTATTATTGAAAACATCATTTTATTACAATTATTATCAATATCATTATTTTTTATTAGTATTATTAATATCGTTATTATTTGTACTAATAGTATCAATATTATTATTTTTTATTAATATTATCAATGTTGATATTAATATTATCAATATTGATATTATTATTATCATTATTTTAATTACTATTATAATTGTTATTGCTATTATCATTATTACTATTATAATTGTTATTGCTATTATCATTATTACTATTATTATTATCATTAATATTATTGTCATTATTACTATTATTATTATTATTGTATTGTATAACCATTATTATCATCTTCAATATTATTATTAATACTTTTGTTATTATCATTATTATTATCGCATTTTGCTATTATTATTATTGTCATTATTATTGGTTTTATTATTATTGTCGTTATTATTATCAGTGTTACTTTTATTATTATTATCTTCATTATGATTACTGTTTTTATTGTTATTGCAATCCTTATTAAAATCATTTTTTATTTATTTGATGAAATAAATCTCAGATCACTTGTTTGTCATCTTTTGTTCCAAATAAAAAAATACATAATATAAACAGACCGAATAAGAGAAATTCGACTCTCGCATTATAATATATGCCCCCTTCTAGCTTATGACTTATGCTAACAAAATCCTTCTGTCAGGAATGGTGAAGAAGAGCGGCTAAGAATTCGTCTTTTCATAGGATTTTGAAATATACTTTGATGTCCGCAAGTCATTAGATTTTACCATAGTAGCCCTAAAAGAAGTTCTTTTAGTCTTATCCTGCAAGAACGCTCAGACGGCTCCTAAACTTAATGGTCTTCCACAGACATTGCTTATGTAATTACGAAAATATCTAAAAGAAATCAATTGCAGTTATTTTTCATATAAGGTTACTATGTATAACAAAAACCCTTAACGAAGATTGCTGGAAATTTATAAGTAAACAAGAGATGATGATATCTGTTTATTGAGAGATGTCTCGGGTCATATAAATATAAAGCTCTGTCACTCCTCCCTCTCCGCCTCGTAGACCAACCTTCTCCTCGCGTAAGGAGACTCAGACTGACGACCGCCAAACCTTCTTGTCTTCCGCACTGCCTTCCTGCGACAGGCTACCGCTTCCACCACAGGCATCGCACGCTGGACTCCAGGCTGTGGTGTGCACAGGAAATCACTGTTTACATCAGATGCAGTTCTTGAAATGTGAGATTCACACTCTACTACGACAGGTATGTTTCCCATGGCAGGTGAACAAGGCACGGTGTTCACAGGAACAGGTAATGAGGAACTCGTTGATGTGATCATTGTGCTTGTACTCCTGATAATGTGAGAAGTTGCCAGAAGGACCTGGTTTTGATACAAGTATTGCCGAGTGGTTCACAGGTCGTACGAGGTCAAGCGACTCGACCGACTGACCTAACTACCCGGTGAACAAAGCATATATGATGAAAATATTGCAGTTTTTAATATTCTATCAACATTCATCTGTTGCAAGTTGTATGTTTAATTACTCTTTCACACATATAATCAGTGATGTTTTTAAATGGAGATCATTTCAATTTTCTAAGGATTTTTTTTCCTTGCATCATATTTACATGATTTTGTATTCGCGGTTTTCTATCCTAATTGAGTTATTGAAAATCAAAAATTTATTATAATGATCTTCATCTTTTCTGTTATCGTTGTTATTGTCATTATTACTAATAGTAGTAGTATCATCATTTTTTACCATCAATATGATGATTTTCGTTATCATGATTATTTTTGTTATCATTTTCTTTCATTACTGTTTATTGTTGTTTTTTTATTATTATTATCACTATTATTGCTGTAGCTGTTATCAATTTCATAAACAGTGTTATTTTTATTGTTCTTGTCATTATCATTATTATTATCATTATCATTATCGTTATTATCACTATTATTATCATAGTTAATATTATTGAGATTTTTGTTATCATTATCGCTGTTTTATTATCAATATTGTTGTTATGATTCTTATTGTTATAGATATTATCATTATTATTGTTATAATAACTACTGTTACCATCATTGTTATTGTAATAATCATTATTGTAATTGTAATAATCATTATTGTAATTGTAATAATCATTATTGTAATTGTAATAATCATTATTGTAATTGTAATTAGCTTACACCTTATACTAGTAAGAACTTTGCTAACGGTAATTGTAAACTGTAAGTTTTCTTCTAAGACCGACAAAATAAACTTCCTGTAGGGTTTTGAAATATACTTTGATGTCAGCGAGTCATTGTTTTTTTTATCAAAACAGTCCTAACAGCAAAGTCGAGCAAACATAAGATTCTTTTAGTCTCATGCTACAAGAATTATCAGACGGCTCAAACTTTCTGGTCTTCAAGAGACATCGCATATGTTTGATTACCAAAATATTTGAGAGAAATTAATTTTTGTTATTTTACTGATAAGTAAACAAAAGATTGTGATATTCATTGTTGTATTTTGAGAGATAAGTCTCGGGTCATATAAATATAAAGCTCTGTTACTCCTCCCTCTCCGCCTCGTAGACCAACCTCCTCCTCGCGTAAGGAGACTCAGACTGACGACCGCCAAACCTTCTTGTCTTCCGCACTGCCTTCCTGCGACAGGCTACCGCTTCCACCACAGGCATCGCACGCTGGACTCCAGGCTGTGGTGTGCACAATTAATCACTGTTTACATCAGATGCAGTTGTTGAAATGTGAGATTCACACTTAACTACAACAGGTATGGTTCCCATCGCTGGTGAACAAGGCACGGTGTTCACAGGAACAGGTAATGAGGAACTTGTTGACGTGATCATTGTGCTTGTACTCCTGATAATGTGAAAAGTTGTCACAAGGACCTGGTTTTCATGTAGGTATTGCCGAGTGACTTCGAGGTCGTATGAGGTCAAGCGACACAACCGACAGACCTAACTCCCCGGTAACTAATGCATATACAATGAAGGCATTGTGGTTTTTGATGTTCTAGATTTATTATTTTTCAGCTATTGTAATCTGTAAGTTTGTTTACTCGTTCACACATGATCAGATATGTTTATAAATGAAGCTCATATCAGTTGTCTAAAGAATTCTTGTTGTTGATTTTCACTTTATAAATTTTTATCTATATAATATTGTACTTGCGGTTTTCTATATTGATTGTATTAATGAGAATCAAATATTCATTATCAAGATAAACATTATTTTTGTTATTCTCATTAGTAGTAATAGTAGTACTGGTATCATTATGATTATCATAAATATTACAATTATTATCATACTTTTTCTTTTTATTATTATTATTGTTATAAGTTTTATCATTATTGTTACATACATTATCGTTTTTGTTATATATTTTATCATTTTTGTTATATATTTTATCATTTTTGTTATATATTTTATTTTTGTTATGTATTTTATCATTTCTGTTATATATTTTATTTTTGTTATGTATTTAATTTTTTTTGTTATATATATCATTTTTGTTATTACTAATACTATTGTTATTTTTATCATTGTCATTATTAATATTATTATTACTCTTGTTATTCCTATTACTCTCGATATTATAATTATCATTATTTTTATTATTGTTATTTTTCTCAATTTTATTATTATCTTTATTATTAACCTTATGACTATTATTGCAATCTTCATTGTGTAATCATAAATGTTGTTACTTAATTAAATTAATGTCTTAGATCATTTGTCTGTCATTATTTGTTCCAACTAAAAATTATCCATCCATCAATTTCACACAGAAAAAAATTATTTCTAAGTTTGTCCTTTGTAAAGGGTAATATACGGCCCCTTACCAGCTTACAACTTATACTAGTAAGAAATTTGTTAACGGCAATTGTAAACTGTAAGCTTTCTTCTAAGACCAACAAAATAATTTTCCTGTAGGATTTTGAAATATGCTTTGATGTCAGCGAGTCATTAGTTTTCATCAAAACAGTCCTAACAGAAGTCGAACAAACATAAGATTCTCTTAGTCTCATGCTATAAGAATTATCAGACGGCTCAAACTTTCTGGTCTTCCAAAGACATCGCATATGTTTGATTACCAAAATATTTGAGAGAAATTAATTTTAGTTATTTTACTGATAAGTAAACAAAAGATTGTGATATTCATTATTGTATTTTGAGAGATAAGTCTCGGGTCATATAAATATAAAGCTCTGTTACTCCTCCCTCTCCGCCTCGTAGACCAACCTTCTCCTCGCGTAAGGAGACTCAGACTGACGACCGCCAAACCTTCTTGTCTTCCGCACTGCCTTCCTGCGACAGGCTACCGCTTCCACCACAGGCATCGCACACTGGACTCCAGGCTGTGGTGTGCACAGTAAGTCACTGTTTACATCAGATGCAGTTGTTGAAATGTGAGATTCACACTTTACTACAGTAGGCATTGTTCCCATGACAGGTGAACAAGGTACGGTGTTCACAGGAACAGGTGACGAGGAACTTGTTGATGTGATCATTGTGCTTGTACTCCTGATAATGTGAAAAGTTGCCACAAGGACCTGGTTTTGATGCAAGTATTACCGAGTGGTTCAGAGGTCGTACGAGGTCAAGCGATACGATCGTATGGGCTAACTCTCCGTTGAACAATGCATGTACAATGGTTTTGTGGTTTATAATATTCTATCTTTATAAAGAATTACCTGTTGCAATTTACATATTTATTTGCTCGTTCACACACATGATCAACGGATCATATAATTTTTTTAATGTTTTTTTTTTTCATAAACATATATTTATATGTTATTTAGAATTAAATATTTTAATTTAATATCATGATCATTATTATTGTTATTGTTATAATTAGTACTAATAATAGTACGATAATTTTCATTACCATCAATGTTATTTTTTAATCATTATCATTTAGTTATATTTGCTGTTATTGTTATCAGTTTTATTATTGTTATTATTATTATCATCTTCAATATTATTATCAATACTTTTGTTATTATCATTATTATTATCGCATTTTGCTGTTATTATTATTGTCATTATTATTGTTTTTTACTATCATTGTTATTGTCATTATTATTGCTTTTTTACTATCATTATCATTATTATTGGTTTTATTATTATTATTGTCGCTATTATTATCACTGTTACTTTTATTATTATTATCTTCATTATGATTACTATTTTCATTTTTCCTGTAATCGTTATTAAAATCATTTTTTATTTATTTGATGAAATAAATCTCAGATCACTTGTCTGTCATCTTTTGTTCCAAATAAAAGATACATAATATAAACAGACCTAATAAGGGAAATTCGACTCTCGCTTTATAATATATGCCCCCTTCTAGCTTATGACTTATGCTAACAAAATCCTTCTGTCAGGAATGGTGAAGAAGACGCGCTAAGAATTCGTTTTTTCATAGGATTTTGAAATATACTTTGATGTCCGCAAGTCATTAGATTTTACCATAGTATCCCAAAAAGAAGTTCTTTTAGTCTTATCCTGCAAGAACGCTCAGACGGCTCCTAAACTTACTGGTCTTCCACAGACATCACTCATGTAATTACTAAAATATCTAAAAGAAATCAAATGTATTATTTTTCATATAAGGTTATTATGTATAACAAAAATTAACGAAAGATTACAGGAAACTGATAAGTAAACAAGAGATGATGATATCTATTTATTGTTTATTGAGAGATAAGGCTCGGGTCATATAAATATAAAGCTCTGTTACTCCTCCCTCTCCGCCTCGTAGACCAACCTTCTCCTCGCGTAAGGAGACTCAGACTGACGACCGCCAAACCTTCTTGTCTTCCGCGCTGCCTTCCTGCGACAGGCTACCGCTTCCACCACAGGCATCGCACGCTGGACTCCAGGCTGTGGTGTGCACAGTAAGTCACTGTTTACATCAGATGCAGTTGTTGGAATGTGGGATTCACGCTTTACCACAACAAGTATGGTTCCCATGGCAGGTGAACAAGGCACAGTGTTCACAGGAACAGATAACGAGGAATTTGTTGATGTGATCATTGTGCTTGTACTTCTGATAATGTGAAAAGTTGCCACAAGGACCTGGTTTTCATGTAGGTATTGCCGAGTGACTTCGAGGTCGTATGAGGTCAAGCGACACGACCGACACGACTAATGCATATACAATGAAGGTATTGTGGTTTTTAATGTTCTATCTTTATTAACTTCCATCTATTGCAATCTGTATGTTTTACTCTTTCACACATGATCAGAGATATTTATAAAGGAAGCTCATATCAATTGTCTAAAGATTTTTTGTTGTTGATTTTCACTTTACAAATCTTTATCTATATGATTTTGTACTTGAGGTTTTCTATATTGATTGTATTAATGATAATCAAATATTCATCATCAAGATAAACACTATTTTTGTTACCATTCTCATTAGCAGTAATAGCAGTACGAGTATCATCATCATGATTATCATAAATATTATAATTATTATCATGCCTTTTCCTTTTATTATTATTATTGTTGTCGTAAGATTTATCATTACTGTTACATATATTAACATTTTTGTTACATATATTAACATTTTTGTTACATGTATTACCGTTTTTGTTATATATATGTATATATGTATATATATATATATATATATATATATATATATATATATATATATATATATATATATATATTACCGGTTTTGTTATATATTTTACCATTTTTGTTATATGTTTTACCATTTTTGTTATATATTTGAGCATTTTTTGTTATTACTAATGCTATCATTTTTATTATTGTCATTATCATTATTATTATTATTACTCTTGCCATTAGTATGATTCTTGTTATTACTATCATTATTCTCGATATTATTATTATCATTATTGTTATTATCATTATTGTTATTATCATTATTGTTATTATCATTATTATTATTATTATTATTATTATTATTATTATTATTATATTTATGACTATTATTGCAATCTTCATTATGCAATCATTAATGTTATTACTTAATTAAATAAATGTCGGAGATAATGTATCTGTCATTGCTTGTTCCAAATAGAAATCAACAATCCATCAATTTCAGAAAAAATAAATAAATATCTGAGTTTGTCCTTTGTAACGGATAATTATACTCTCCTTAAACTGTAATATACCCCCCCACCACCACCACCAGCTTACAACTTGTACTAGTAGGATCTTTATGGCAAGCATGGTAAGCCACAAGCTTTCTTTTAAGAAGTAACTAAATAATAGTCTTCCTGTAGGATTTTGAAATATGCTTTGATGTCGGCGAGTCATTAGTTTTTATCAAATCAGTCCTAACAGAAGTCGAGCAAACATAAGATTCTTTTAGTCTT
>NC_091562.1:7438297-7463019 GCF_042767895.1 Penaeus vannamei
AAATGATCTAAAACATTTATTTAAATAAGTAATACCATTAATTATTGCATAATGAAGATTGTAATAATAGTCATAATAATAATTATAATAACAATAATAATATTAATAATAATGATAATAATAGTATCGAGAATAATGATAGTAATAAGAATCAAACTAATAGTAAGAGTAATAACAATAACAACAACAACAACAACAACAACAATAATAATAATAATAATAAAAATAATAATAATAATAATAATAATAATAATAATAATAATGACAATAATAAAAATAATAGTATTAGTAAGAACAAAAAATGGTAAAATATATAACAAAAATGGTAAAATATATAACAAAAATGGTAAAATATATAACAAAAATGGTAAAATATATAACAAAAATGGTAAAATATTTAACAAAAATGGTAAAATATATATCAAAAATAATAAAATATATAACCAAAACGGTAATACATGTAACAAAAATGATAATATATGTAACAGTAATGATAAAACTTATAACAACAATAGCAATAATACAAAGAAAAAGCATGATAATAATCATAATATTTATGGTAATCATAATGATGATGATACTCGTACTGATATTACTATTAATGAGAATGTCAACAAAAGTAATGTTTATCTTGATGAATATTTGATTCTCATTAATACAATCAATATAGAAAACAAAAGTACAAAATCATATAGATAAAAAAATTGTATAGTGAAAATCAACAACAAAAATTCTTTAGACAATTGATATGAGCTTCATTTATAAACATCTCTGATCGTGTGTGGAAGAATAAACAAACATACAATTTGCAATAGCTGAAAGTTTATAAATCTAGAACATTAAAAACCACAATACCTTCATTGTATATGCATTGGTCACCGGGGAGTTAGGACTGTCGGTCGAGTCGCTTGACCTCGTGCGACCTCTGAACCACCCGGTATTACTTGCATCAAAATCAGGTCCTTGTGGCAACTTTTCACATTATCAGGAGTACAAGCACAATGATCACATCAACAAGCTCCTCGTTACCTGTTCCTGTGAACACCGTACCTTGTTCACCTGTCATGGGAACCATACCTGTTGTAGTAAGGTGTGAATCCCATATTTCAACAACTGCATCTGATGTAAACAGTGATTTACTGTGCACACCACAGCCTGGAGTCCAGTGTGCGATGCCTGTGGTGGAAGCGGTAGCCTGTCGCAGGAAGGCAGCGCGGAAGACAAGAAGGTTTGGCGGTCGTCAGTCTGAGTCTCCTTACGCGAGGAGAAGGTTGGTCTACGAGGCGGAGAGGGAGGAGTGACAGAGCTTTATATTTATATGACCCGAGACTTATCTCTCAAAATACAATAATGAACATCATAATCTTTTGTTTACTAATCAGCAAAATAACTAAAATTAATTTCTCAAATCTTTTGGTAATCAAACATATGCGATGTCTGTGGAAGACCAGAAAGTTTGGTGGGAACCGTCCGATAATTCTTGTAGCATGAGACTAAAGGAATCTTATGGATCGTTAATTTCTATTTGGAACAAGCAATGACACAGAAATGATCTGAGACATTTATTTAATTAAGTGATAACATGAATGATTGCATAATGAAGATTGCAATAATAGTCATAAATATAATAAAAAAATAATGATAATAACAATAATGATAATAATATCGAGAATAATGATAGTAATAACAAGAATCATACTAATAGCATGAGTAATAATAATAATAATATTAATAATAATAATAATGACAATAATAAAAATAATAGTATTAGTAATAACAAAAAATGGTAAAATATATAACAAAAATGGTAATATATATAACAAAAATGGTAAAATATATAACAAAAATGGTAAAATATATAACAAATAATATAATATATAACAAATAATATAATATATAACAAAAACGATAATACATGTAACAAAAATGATAATATATGTAACAGTAATGATAAAACTTATAACAACAATAATACTAAGAAAAAGAAAAGGCATGATAATAATTATAATATTTATGGTAATCATAATGATGATGATACTCGTACTGATATTACTACTAATGAGAATGTCAACAAAAGTAATGTTTATCTTGATGAATATTTGATTCTCATTAATACAATCAATATAGAAAACCGCACGTACAAAATCATATAGATAAAAATTTGTAAAGTGAAAATCAACAACAAAAATTCTTTAGACAATTGATATGAGCTTCATTTATAAACATCTCTGATCATGTGTGAAAGAGTAAACAAACATATAGATTGCAATAGCTGAAAGTTAATAAAGATAGAACATTAAAAACCACAATACATTAGTCACCGGGGAGTTAGGTCTGTCGGTCGTGTCGCTTGACCTCATACGACCTCGAAGTCACTCGGCAATACCTACATGAAAACCAGGTCCTTGTGGCAACTTCTCACATTATCAGAAGTACAAGCACAATGATCACATCAACAAATTCCTCGTTATCTGTTCCTCTGAACACCGTGCCTTGTTCACCTGCCATGGGAACCATACCTGTTGTAGTAAAGTGTGAATCTCACATTTCAACAACTGCATCTGATCTAAACAGTGACTTACTGTGCACACCACAGCCTGGAGTCCAGTGTGCGAAGCCTGCGGTGGAAGCGGTAGCCTGTCGCAGGAAGGCAGTGCGGAAGACAAGAAGGTTTGGCGGTCGTCAGTCTGAGTCTCCTTACGCGAGGAGAAGGTTGGTCTACGAGGCGGAGAGGGAGGAGTAACAGAGCTCTATATTTATATGATCCGAGACTTATCTCTCAAAATATAATAGTGAATATCATAATCTTTTGTTTACTTATCAGTAAAATAACTAAAATTAATATCTTTCAAACATTTTGGTAATGGAACATATGCGATATTTGTGGAAGACCAGAAAGTTTGGGAGCCGTCTGATAATTCTCGTAGCATGAGATTAAAAGAATCTTATGTTTGATCGATAAAACTAATGACTCGCTGACATCAAAGCATATTTCAAAATCGATTATTTAGTCGCACTTAGAAGAAAGCTTACGGTTTACAGTCTTGTGACAATGATCTCAACAATATTAGTTGTAAGCTGGTGGGTGTGGGGGTATATTACAGTTTGAGGGGAGTAGAATTATCCTTTACAAAGGCCAAACACAGACATCAATTCAATGTTTCTGAAATTGATGGATGGTTATTTTTTTTGGAACAAATAATGACAGACAAATGATCTGAGACATTAATTTCATTAAGTAATAAATTAATGATTGCATAAGGAAGATTCCAATGATAGTCATCATTATAATAATAATAAAGATAATAATAGAAATAAGGAAAATAATGATAACAAATAATAAAAATAGCAATGATAATCATAATATCGAGAATAATAGTAATAACATGAGTAATAATAATAATAATAATAATAATAATAATAATAATAATAATAATAATAATAATAATAATAACAATAAATAACAGTAGTATTATTAATAACAAAAATTATATAAGATATAACAAAAATTATAAAACATATAACAAAAATGGTAATACATATAACAAAAATGATAATATATGTAACAATAATGATAAAACTTTATAACAACAATAATAATACGAAAAAGAAAAAGCACGAAAATAATTATAATATTTATGGTAATCATAATGATGATACTCGTACTACTATTACTACTAATGAGAATGATAACAAAAATAATGTTTATCTTGATGATGAATATTTGATTCTCATTAATATAATCAATTTAGGAAACCGCAAGTACAAAATCATATAGATAAAAAATTGTAAAGTGAAAATCAACAACAAAAAATAATTAGACAATTGATATGAGCTTCATTTATAAACATCTCTGATCATGTGTGAAAGAGTAAACAAACATACAGATTGCAATAGCTGAAAAATAATAAAGATAGAACATTAAAAACCACAATACCTTCATTGTATATGCATTGGTCACCGGGAAGTTAGGTCTGTCGGTCGAGTCGCTTGACCTCGTACGACCTCTGAACCACTCGGTATTACTTGCATCAAAATCAGATCCTTGTGGCAACTTTTCACATTATCAGGAGTACAAGCACAATGATCACATCAACAAGTTCCTCGTTACCTGTTCCTGTGAACACCGTGCCTTGTTCACCTGCCATGGGAACCATACCTGTCGTAGCAGAGTGTGAATCTCACATTTCAACAACTGCATCTGATGTAAACAGTGATTTCCTGTGCACACCACAGCCTGGAGTCCAGCGTGCGATGCCTGTGGTGGAAGCGGTAGCCTGTCGCAGGAAGGCAGTGCGGAAGACAAGAAGGTTTGGCGGTCGTCAGTCTGAGTCTCCTTACGCGAGGAGAAGGTTGGTCTACGAGGCGGAGAGGGAGGAGTGACAGAGCTTTATATTTATATGACCCGAGACATCTCTCAATAAACAGATATCATCATCTCTTGTTTACTTATAAATTTCCAGCAATCTTCGTTAAGGGTTTTTGTTATACATAGTAACCTTATATGAAAAATAAGTACATTTGATTTCTTTTAGATATTTTAGTAATTACATGAGTGATGTCTGTGGAAGACCAGTAAGTTTAGGAGCCGTCTGAGCGTTCTTGCAGGATAAGACTAAAAGAGCTTCTTGGGCTACTATGGTAAAAACTAAGGACTTGCGGACATCAAAGTATATTTCAAAATCCTATGAAAAGACGAATTCTTAGCCGCTCTTCTCCACCATTCCTGACAGAAGGATTTTGTTAGCATAAGTCATAAGCTAGAAGGGGGCATATATTGTAAAGCGAGAGTCGAATTTCCCTTATTAGGTCTGTTTATATTATGTATTTTTTTATTTGGAACAAAAGATGACAGACAAGTGATCTGAGATTTGTTTCATCAAATAAATAAAAAATGATTTTAATAAGGACTGCAATAACAATAAAAATAGTAATCATAATGAAGATAATAATAATAAAAGTAACGCTGATAATAATAACGACAGTAATAATAATAAAACCAATAATAATGACAATAATAATAATAGCAAAATGCGATAATAATAATGATAATAACAAAAGTATTAATAATAATATTGAAGATGATAATAATGGTTATACAATACAATAATAATAATAATAGTAATAATGACAATAATATTAATGATAATAATAATAGTAATAATGATAATAGCAATAACAATTATAATAGTAATAATGATAATAGCAATAACAATTATAATAGTAATTAAAATAATGATAATAATAATATCAATATTGATAATATTAATATCAACATTGATAATATTAATAAAAAATAATAATATTGATACTATTAGTACAAATAATAACGATATTAATAATATTAATAAAAAATAATGATATTGATAATAATTGTAATAAAATGATGTTTTCAATAATAATAATAATAATAATAATAATAATTATAGTAATTACTATAATAATAACTGTAATAATGATAATGATAATAATAACAATAATAATGTAGTGAATATGATAAGAAAATAATAATAATAATAATAATAATAATAATAATAATAATAATAATAATAATAATAATAATAATAATAATAATAATAATAAAAAGAATAATGGTGATAATAATGATAACGATACTTATAATAACATTAATGATAATTATAATGACAATAATAATGAAAAAAAGAAACATAATGATAATATTAATAGTAGCAACAACAATACTACTACTAATAATAATAATAATAACACTAATAATGATAATAATAGTAATTATATTATCATTAATAATAGTAAAAAAAATTATAATAGTAATAATTATAACAATAATTATAATATTAATAATCATAACAATAATTATAATATTAATAATCATAACAATAATGATAATATTAATAATCATAACAATAATGATAATATTAATAATCATAACAATAATGATAATATTAATAATCATAACAATAATGATAATATTAATAATCATAACAATAATGCTAATATTAATGTCAATATTTATAATAATGATACAGCCACCATTACTACTATTACTAATAATACTATTAATAATAATTATATTGGCCGTTATAATTATAATTATAAGAAAAATAATTATTTGAAACATCTGAAAAGTCATTTGAAAAAAATCGTTTATCATGTGGGTGGAAGAGTAAATAAATTTACCAAGCGCAAGAGCTGAATATTACTAATTGATTCACTGTTCACAGGGTAGTTGGGTTAGTTGGTCGAGTCACTTGACCTCATACGGCCTCTGAGCCACTCGGCAGTACTTACATGAAAACCAGGTCCCTGTGGCAACTTTTCACATTATCAGGAGTACAAGTACAATGATCACATCAACAAGTTCCTCGTTACCTGTTACTGTGAACACCGTGCCTTGTTCTCCTGTCATGGGAAACATACCTGTCGTAGTAAAGTGTGAATCCCACATTTCAACAACTGCATCTGATGTAAACAGTGACTTACTGTGCACACCACAGCCTGGAGTCCAGCGTGCGATGCCTGTGGTGGAAGCGGTAGCCTGTCGCAGGAAGGCAGTGCGGAAGACAAGAAGGTTTGGCGGTCGTCAGTCTGAGTCTCCTTACGCGAGGAGAAGGTTGGTCTACGAGGCGGAGAGGGAGGAGTAACAGAGCTTTATATTTATATGACCCGAGACTTATCTCTCAATAAATAGATATCATCATGTCCTGTTTACTTATCGGTTTCCTGTAATCTTCGTTAATTTTTGTCATACAAAGTAATATATGAAAAATAACTACAATTGATTTCTTTTAGAGATATTTTAGTAATTACATGAGCGATGTCTGTGGAAGACCAGTAAGTTGAGATGAAAAATAACAAATTCTTTCAGATATTTTCGTAGTTATATGTGTG
Organism: Penaeus vannamei; assembly: GCF_042767895.1. NCBI lineage: Eukaryota > Metazoa > Arthropoda > Malacostraca > Decapoda > Penaeidae > Penaeus > Penaeus vannamei. Next base: position 7,445,168 of record NC_091562.1, read on the forward strand.
ATGTCAGTGAAAGACTAGAAAGCTTGAGGGCCGTCTGAGGATTTTTGCAGGATAATACTGAAAGAACCTTATATTTGCTCGAATTCTGCTAGGGTTGCAGTGGTAAACATAAAAGCATATATATAGAAAGCATTGAAGCACACACACACACACATTATATATATATATATATATATATATATATATATATATATATATATATATATATATATATATAATCCTTTGGGAAGAACATGTCTTCATCGCTCTTAGAAGCAAATTTACGGTTTACCATTCCTGACACAAAGGTCTTGTTAGCGTCAGCCATATGCTGGTGAGGGCATATAGTACAGTGTGAGGAGCGACTAACTTCCCTTTACAAAGGAAAAACCAATAGGTGGAATCGATGGATGGTTAGTTTTTATTGGGAATACATAATAGCAGACGCATCTGAGAAATTAATTTCATCAAATAGATAATTTATGCAATGACTATAATGATAATGGTAATAATAACAATATCAATAATAGTGTTGATAACAATAATAACGATAATATTGACAACAAAAATGTAAAATAATAAAAAGTGTAACAAAATAAAAAATGTAACAAAATAATAAAAAAATGTAACAAAATAATAAAAAATGTAACAAAATAATAAAAAATGTAACAAAATAATAAAAAATGTAACAAAATAATAAAAAATGTAACAAAATAATAAAAAATGTAACAAAATAAAAAATGTAACAAAATAATAAAAAATGTAACAAAATAATAAAAAAATGTAACAAAATAATATTGACGGTAAGGATGACTCCTATTACAACAACAACAACAACAACTAATAATAATAATAATAATGATGATAAATATTTGATTATCATTACTAAGTGAAAATCATATTAATATATATGTAAGAAAAAGTCATAAAAGATTCATATGAGCTTCCTTTACATCATGTGTGTGATAAAATAAATAAGAATAGGAATTACAATAGCTGAAAACATTAAAAACCGCAATACCTCCACTGTATATGCATTGTTCACCGGTTAGGTCAGCCGGGCCACTCCAGAGAAAAGCCTTAGGCAAAGCTAGACTTCCCAAATCTAAGTGAACTCACCTGACTTAGATCAGTCAGTCGAGTCGCTTGACCTCATACCTGAGAGTCACTCGGCAATACTTCCATGAAAACCAGGTCCATGTGGCAACTTCTCACATTATCAGGAGTACAAGCACAATGATCACATCAACGAGTTCCTCGTTACCTGTTTCTGCGAACACCGTGTCTTGTTCACCTGCCATGGGAACCATACCTGTTGTAGTAAAGTGTGAATCTCACATTTCAACAACTGCATCTGATGTAAACAGTGACTTACTGTGCACACCACAGCCTGGACTCCAGCGTGCGATGCCTGTGGTGGAAGCGGTAGCCTGTCGCAGGAAGGCAGTGCGGAAGACAAGAAGGTTTGGCGGTCGTCAGTCTGAGTCTCCTTACGCGAGGAGAAGGTTGGTCTACGAGGCGGAGAGGGAGGAGTAACAGAGCTTTATATTTATATGACCCGAGACTTATCTCTATCTCTCAAAATACAATAATGAATATCATAATCTTTTGTTTACTTATCAGTAAAATAACTAAAATTAATATCTTTTTAACATTTTGGTAATGAAAGATATGCAATGTCTTTGGAAGACCAGAAAGTTCAGGAGCCGTCTGAAAATTCTTGCAGGATAAGACTAAAAGAATCTTATGTTTGCTCGACTTCTGTTAGGAATGTTTTGATAAAAACTAATGACTCGCTGACATCAAAGCATATTTCAAAATCCTACAGGAAGACGATTATTTAGTTGCTCTTAGAAGAAAGCTTACGGTTTACCATGCTTGCTATAAAGCTCCTACTAGTACAAGTTGTTGCAAGCTGGTGGTGGTGGGGGGTATATTACAGTTTAAGGAGTGTAATTATCCTTTACAAAGGACAAACTCAGACATCTATTTTTTTCTGAAATTGATGGATCGTTGATTTCTATTTGGAACAAGCAATGACAGACAAATGATCTGAGACATTTATTTAATTAAGTAATAACATTAATGATTGCATAATGAAGATTGCAATATCAATTATAATTGCAATAGTAGCCATAAGTATAATAATAATAATAGTAATAATGATAATAACAATAATAATAATAATAATAATGATAATAACAATATCGAGAATAATGATAGTAATAACAAGAATCATACGAATAGCAAGAGTAATAGTAATAATAATAATAGTAATAGTAATGACAATAATAAAAACAATAGTATTAGTAATAATAATAGTAATAATGATAGTAATAATAATAGTAATAATGATAGTAATAATCATAGATATAATAATGATAATTATAATAATAATGATAATAACAATAATGATAATAATAGTATCGAGAATAATGATAGTAATAAAAATCAAACTAATAGCAAGAGTAATACTACTACTACTAATAATAATAATAATGACAAGAATAAAAATAATAGTATTGGTAATAACAAAAAATGATAAAATATATAATAAAAAGGGTAAAACATATAACAAAAATTGTAAAATATATAACAAAAATAATAGAATATATAACAAAAACAGTAATGCATGTAACAAAAATGATAATATATGTAACAGTAATGATAAAACTTATAACAACAATAATAATAATAAAAAGAAAAGGCATGATAATAATTATATTTATGGTAAACATAATGATGATGATACTCATACTGATATAACTACTAATGAGAATGTCAACAAAAGTAATGTTTATCTTGATGAATATTTGATTCTTATTAATACAATCAATATAGAAAACCGCAAGCATAAAATCATTTAGATAAAAAATTGTAAAGTGAAAAACAAAAATTCTTTAGACAATTGATATGAACTTCATTTATATACATCTCTGATCATGTGTGAAAGAGTAAACAAACATACAGATTGCAATAGCTGAAAGTTAATAAAGATAGAACATTAAAAACCACAATACCTTCATTGTATATGCATTGGTCACCGGGAAGTTAGGTCTGTCAGTCGAGTCGCTTGACCTCATACGACCTCTGAACCACTCGGTAATACTTGCATTAAAATCAAGCTCCTGTGGCAACTTTTAACATTATCAGGAGGGCAAGCACAATGATCACATCAACAAGTTCCTCGTCACCTGTTCCTGTGAACACCGTGCCTTGTTCACCTGCCATGGGAACCATACCTGTTGTAGTAAAGTGTGAATCTCACATTTCAACAAATGCATCTGATGTAAACAGTGATTTACTGTGCACACCACAGCCTGGAGTCCAGCGTGCGATGCCTGTGGTGGAAGCGGTAGCCTGTCGCAGGAAGGCAGTGCGGAAGACAAGAAGGTTTGGCGGTCGTCAGTCTGAGTCTCCTTACGCGAGGAGAAGGTTGGTCTACGAGGCGGAGAGGGAGGAGTAACAGAGCTTTATATTTATATGACCCGAGACTTATCTCTCAATAAATTTAAATGGATATTATCATCTCTTGTTTACTTATCAGTTTCCTGCAATCTATGCTTATTTTTCTTTTCATACATAAAAATCGTATGAGATTTCTTTCATATATTTTCGTAAGTACATATGCGATGTCTGTGGAAGACCAGAAAGTTTAGGAGCCGTCTGAGAACTCTTGCAGAAAAGAACTGAAAGAATTTTAAATTTGTAAGACTGGTGTGGTAAAAACAAAGATGTCGCTGACATCACAGCATATTTCAAAATCGCTTAGGATGACGATTTCTTGGTCGCTCTTAGAAGAAAGTTTACGGTTTACCATTCCTGACACAAGGATCTTGTTTGCATTAGTTGTAAGCTGGTGGTGGGCAGATATTACAATATGAGGAGAGTCAAATATCCCTTTACAAAAAAAAAAAAAAAAACTATTATGAACATTTCTATTACGTGAAATTAATGGATCTTAAGTTTTTATTGGAACAAATAGTGGCAGACAAATGACCCGATAAATTAACTTCATTAAAAAGATAATGATAACTGACTTAGCACCAATAATTGCAATAATGATATCAATAGCAATTATAATAAAGAGAACGATAACAATAATGATAATGATAACAAAAATATATTAATTCTAACAATAATTATAATAACAACAACGATAACTATAATAATAATTATAATAATAACAATAACTATGATAGAAATAATGATAATAGTAAAAGTCATAGTCATAATAACAATGACAGTCAAAACTAATATTCATAATAATAACAATAACAATCATAACTAATAACCACCACCACCACCACAACAACAAAAACAATAATAATAATGATAATAATAATAATATAATAATAATAATAATAATAATAATAATAATAATAATAATAATAATAATAATAATAATAATAATAATAATAATAATAATCACGATCGTAATCATAACCATTGTCATTATCATGATCATCATAATCATAAGACTGTATTTCTGTACGATAAGTAAACAAGAAATGATAATATCCATTTATTGTAAATTGAGAGATAAGTCTCGGGTCATATAAATATAAAGCTCTGTTACTCCTCCCTCTCCGCCTCGTAGACCAACCTTCTCCTCGCGTAAGGAGACTCAGACTGACGACCGCCAAACCTTCTTGTCTTCCGCACTGCCTTCCTGCGACAGGCTACCGCTTCCACCACAGGCATCGCACGCTGGACTCCAGGCTGTGGTGTGCACAGTAAGTCACTGTTTACATCAGATGCAGTTGTTGAAATGTGAGATTCACACCTTACCACAACAGGTATGGTTCCCATGGCAGGTGAACAAGGCACGGTATTCATAGGAACAGGTGACGAGGAACTTGTTGATGTTATCATTGTGCTTGTACTCCTGATAATGTGAAAAGTTGCCACAGGGACCTGGTTTTCATGTTAGTAATGCCAAGTGGCTCTTAGGCCGTATGAGGTCAAGTGACCCGACCAACTGACCCAACTACTCTGTGGACAGTGAATCCTATTAGTAATAAATAACTCTTGCACTTGGTAAGTTTATTTACTCTTCCACCCACATGATAAACGATTTTTTAAAAATAACTTTTCAGATGTTCCAATGACTTATTTTTTTCTTATGATTATAATGGCCACTATAATTATTGTTAATATTATTATTAGTGATAGTAGTAATGGTGGCTGTATCATTATTATAACTATTGACATCAATATCATTATTGTTATGATTATTAATATTACCATTATTGTTATGATTATTAATATTACCATTATTGTTATGATTATTAATATTATCATTATTGTTATGATTATTAATATTATCATTATTGTTATGATTATTAATATTATCATTATTGTTATGATTATTAATATTATCATTATTGTTATGATTATTAATATTACCATTATTGTTATGATTATTAATATTACCATTATTGTTATGATTATTAATATTACCATTATTGTTATGATTATTACTATTATCATTTTTATTATTATTTTTTGATATTACTATTAGTAATGATAATATAATTACTATTATTATCACTATTAGTGTTATTATTATTATCAGTAGTAGTATTGCTGTTGCTACTATTAATATTATAATTATGTTTCTTTTTATTACATTATCATTATTGTCACTATAATTATCATTAATGTTATTATAAGTATCGTTATCATTATTATCACCATTATTCTTTTTATTATTATTATAATAATTATTAAAATTATTGTTATTTTCTTATTATAATTTTCACTACATTATTATTGTCGCTATTATTATTATTGTTATCATTATCATTATTACAGTTATTATCGTAGTTATTACTATCATTATCATTATTATTATTATCACTATTATTGAAAACATCATTTTTATTACAATTATTATCAATATCATTATTTTTTATTAATATTATCAATATCGTTATTCTTATTAATAGTATCAATATTATTATTTTTGTTAATATTATCAATATCGTTTATTATTTTTTCTTAATATTATCAATATTATTATTTTTATTAATATTATCAATATTGATATTATTATTATCATTATTTTAATTACTATTATAATTGTTATTGTTATTATCATTATTACTATTACTTATTATTATCATTAATATTATTGTAATGATCACTGTTATTGTAATTGCTATCTTATTATTTCTATTATATTGAGAAATACACGAAACCATAGATGATAATATCCATTTATTGTATATTGAGAGATAAGTCTCGGGTCATATAAATATAAAGCTCTGTTACTCCTCCCTCTCCGCCTCGTAGACCAACCTTCTCCTCGCGTAAGGAGACTCAGACTGACGACCGCCAAACCTTCTTGTCTTCCGCACTGCCTTCCTGCGACAGGCTACCGCTTCCACCACAGGCATCGCACGCTGGACTCCAGGCTGTGGTGTGCACAGTAAGTCACTGTTTACATCAGATGCATTTGTTGAAATGTGAGATTCACACTTTACTACGACAGGAATGGTTCCCATGACAGGTGAACAAGGCACGGTGTTCACAGGAAACGAGGAACTTGTTGATGTGATCATTGTGCTTGTACTCCTGATAATGTGAAAAGTTGCCAAAAGGACCTGGTTTTCATGTTTGTAATGCCGAGTGGCTCAGATGTCGTATGAGGTCAAACGATTTGAACAACTGACCTAACTACCCGGTGAACAACGGTTATATAATTATTAATATCATCATTATTATTATGATTATAATGATTGTGATTGTGATGATTATGATGATTATGATGATTATGATGATTATGATGATTATGATGATTATGATGATTATGATGATTATGATGATTATGATGATTATGATGATTATGATGATTATGATGATTATGATGATTATGATGGTTATGATGATTATGATGATTATGATGATTATGATGGTTATGATGGTTATGATGATTATGATGATTATGATGATCATGGATATGTTTATGATTATGATGATTATGAATATGTTTATGATGATTTTGAATATGTTTATGATTATCATGAATGTTTATGATGATTATGAATGTTTATTATGATTATGAATATGTTTATGATGATTATATATTTTTGATGATTATGAATATGTTTATGATGATTATAATGAATATGTTCATGATTATGAATCTGTTTATGATGAATATGAATGTGTTTATGATGATTATGAATATGTTCATGAAGATAATGGATGATTATGAATATGTTTATGATGATTATGAATATTTTTATGATGATTATGAATATATTTATGATGATTATGAATCTGTTTATGATGATTGTAATGAATATGTTTATGATGATTGTAATGAATATGTTCATAATGATTATGAATCTGTTTATGATGATTATGAATTTGTTTATGATGATTATGAATCTGTTTATGATGATTATGAATCTGTTTATGATGATTATGAATCTGTTTATGATGATTATGAATCTGTTTATGATGATTATGAATGTGTTTATGATGATTATGAATATGTTTATGGTGCATATGAATATGTTCATGAAGATAATGGATGACTATGATTATAATTATTGTTCTGATTATGATTATTATAATAATATTTTGTTCTGAAGTTTATTATTATATTGATTACTTTTGATCAACATCGTGATTTTTATTGTTGTGGTTGTTCTTGTGATCGTTAGTTAGGGTTGTCATAGTTATTATGATAATTACGATTGTTATTGTTATGATTATCATAATGATTATTATCATTTTTTCTATCATTATAGTTATTATTATTATTATTATTATAGTTATTGTTATTATCATAATTATTGTTATAATCAAAATACTCTTGTTGTTATCACTATCATTATTGTTATCATCATTATTTTTATTATAATTGTCGTTATTATTATCATTATTGCAATTATCAGTCCTATTACAATTAGCATTATCTACTTAATGAAATTAATGTCTCAGGTAATTTGCCTGCCACTATATGTGGCAGGCAAATGGAAATATGCGTCTTTTAGTCTTTTCCTGCAAGAATTCTCCGATGGCTCATAAACTTTCTCGTCTTCCACAGACGTCGCATATGTAATTACCAAAATATATGAGAGAAATCAATTGTAGTTAAACAAGAGTTGATAATATCCATTTATTGTTTATTGAGAGATAAGTCTCGGGTCATATAAATATAAAGCTCTGTCACTCCTCCCTCTCCGCCTCGTAGACCAACCTTCTCCTCGCGTAAGGAGACTCAGACTGACGACCGCCAAACCTTCTTGTCTTCCGCACTGCCTTCCTGCGACAGGCTACCGCTTCCACCACAGGCATCGCACGCTGGACTCCAGGCTGTGGTGTGCACAGTAAGTCACTGTTTACATCCGATGCAGTTGTTGAAATGTGAGATTCACACCTTACCACAACATGTATGGTTCCCGTGATAGGTGAACAAGGTACGGTGTTCACAGGAACAGGTAACGAGGAACTTGTTGATGTGATCATTGTGCTTGTACTCCTGATAATGTGAAAAGTTGCCACAAGGACCTGGTTTTCATGTTAGTAATGCCGAGTAGCTCAGATGTCGTATGAGGTCAAGCGACTCGACCAACTGACCAAAATACCCGGTGAACAATGCGTATATAATTATTCCTATCATTATTATTATGATGATCATGATGATTATGATGATCATGATGATCATGATGATTATGATGATTATGATGATTATGATGATTATGATGATTATGATGATTATGATGATTATGATGATTATGATGATTATGATGATTATGATGATTATGATGATTATGATGATTATGATGATTATGATGATTATGATGATTATGATGATTATGATGATTATGATGATTATGATGATTATGATGATTATGATGATTATGATGATTATGATGATTATGATGATTATGATGATTATGATGATTATGATGATTATGATGATCATGGATATGTTTATGATGATTATGATGATCATGGATATGTTTATGATTATGAATATATCTATGATGATTATGAATATATTTATGATGATTATGAATATGTTTATGATGATTATGAATATGTTTATGATGATTATGAATATGTTTATGACGATTATGAATATGTTTATGATGATTATGGATATGTTTATGATGATTATGGATATGTTTATGATGATTATGGATATGTTTATGATGATTATGGATATGTTTATGATGATTATGAATCTGTTTATGATGATTATGAATCTGTTTATGATGATTATGAATCTGTTTATGATGATTATAATGAATATGTTCACAATGATTATGAATCTGTTTATGATGATTATAATGAATATGTTCATGATGATTATGAATCTGTTTATGATGATTATAATGAATATGTTCATGATGATTATGAATATGTTTATGATGAATATGAATGTGTTTTTGATGATTATGAATATGTTTATGGTGCATATGAATATGATCATGGAGATAATGGATGATTATGAATATGTTTATGATGATGATTATGAATATGTTTATGATGATTATAATGAATATGCTCATGATGATTATGAATCTATTTTTTGATGATTATGAATGTATTTTTATCGTAATTGTCATTATTATCATTATTGCAATTATCAGTCGTATGGCAATTATCATTATCTATTAAATGAAATGAATGTCTCAGGTAATTTGTCTCCCCCTATTTGTTCCAATAAAAACTAAAGATCCATTAATTTAGAAATAGAACGTAATCGAAATATGCACATTATATTTTTAAAATTTTGTAAAATAGACGAAGAAATCGTCTTCCTAAACGATTTTGAAATATGTTTTGATGTCAGCGAGTGTCGTTTGTTTTTACCACAGCAGTCTAGCAAATATAAAATTATTTTGGTTTTCCTGCAAAAATTCTCCGATGGCTCCTAAACTTTCTCGTCTTCCACAGACATCGCATAGGTAATTACCAAAATATATGAGAGAAATCAATTGTAGTTATTTTCCATCTCACAAGATAAGTAAACAAGAGATGATAATATCCATTTATTGTATATTGAGAGATAATTCTCGTGTCATATAAATATAAAGCTCTGTCACTCCTCCCTCTCCGCCTCGTAGACCAACCTTCTCCTCGCGTGAGGAGACTCAGACTGACGACCGCCAAACCTTCTTGTCTTCCGCACTGCCTTCCTGCGACAGGCTACCGCTTCCACCACAGGCATCGCACACTGGACTCCAGGCTGTGGTGTGCACAGTAAATCACTGTTTACATCAGATGCAGTTGTTGAAATGCGAGATTCACACTTTGCTACAACAGGTATGGTTCCCATGGTAGGTGAACAAGGCACGGTGTTCACAGGAACAGGTGACGAGGAACTTGTTGATGTGATCATTGTGCTTGTACTCCTGATAATGTGTAAAATTGCCAGAAGGACCTGGTTTTCGTGTTAGTAATGCCGAGTGACTCTGAGGTCGTAAGAGGTCAAGCGACTAGACTGACATTTCAGTTCAATTAGATTTGGGAAGTCTAGCTTCGCCTGGGCCTTTTCTCTGGAGTGGCCCGGCTGATCTAAGTAACCGGTGAAAAATGCATATACAATGAAAGTATTGCCTTTTTAATATATATATATATATATATATATATATATATATATATATATATATTATTAACACCCAACAATTCCAATTTATATGTTTCTTAACTATTTCATACATGATCAACGAGGTTTATAAATGAAACACATCATTTTATTGCAGATTTTTTCATATGCTTGTGTTATATTGATTATCATTATCATCAGCATTTTAATTTTTATTGTGATTATCATTATCATTAGTAGTCATTATTAACATCAAAATCATTGTTTTAATTGTTTTTGTTATTATCAATTTTATTATTATTATTGTTATGATCATTATTAGTAGTAGTATTAGCATTTAATGGTTATTATTAACATTATTTTCATTTTGTTACTATTATTATTATTGTTATTTTTAATATTTTGACTAAAATTGTTATTATTATTATTATTGTTTTTTTTCGGATTATCGTTATCATTGTTACTATTGTTCTTAATATTATTTTTCTTATTATTACTAATATTATTATCATTAATTTATATTATTATTATCATTAATTTATATTATTATCATTATTTTTACTTTTTTATTATTATTATTATCTTTACCTTTTTATTATTATTATTGATTTCATTATTGTCATCATTATAATCATTCTTATTATTACTATTTTGTTTATCGTTATTGTTATCATCATCAATAGTGTTATTATTATTATTATAATTATCATTATTATTAGTATTATTATTGTATAGATTATCATTATTATTATATATATTATCGTTATCTGTATTATTATTGTAATTATTATCATTATCAGTATTACCGGTATTATTATTGTAGCTATTATTATTGTTGCAATCATAATTGTTGGATTTATTAGTATTCATTTGATGAAACCGACGTCTCATAATTTGCCTGTCATTATTTGATGAAATTAAAAATCAACGATCTATCACTTTCACATATGCTTATTAAGCATATGAATATGCTTAATAGTTTGCTCTTTGCAAAGGGAAATTCGACCAAGAAATTGTATTTCTGTGCGATAAGTAAACAAGAGATGATAATATCCATTTATTGTAAATTGAGAGATAAGTCTCGGGTCATATAAATATAAAGCTCTGTCACTCCTCCCTCTCCGCCTCGTAGACCAACCTTCTCCTCGCGTAAGGAGACTCAGACTGACGACCGCCAAACCTTCTTGTCTTCCGCACTGCCTTCCTGCGACAGGCTACCGCTTCCACCACAGGCATCGCACGCTGGACTCCAGGCTGTGGTGTGCACAGTAAATCACTGTTTACATCAGATGCAGTTGTTGAAATGTGGGATTCACACCCCACTACAACAGGCATTGTTCCCATGGCAGGTGAACAAGGCACGGTGTTCAGAGGAACAGGTGACGCAGAACTTGTTGACGTGATCATTGTGCTTGTACTCCTGATAATGTGAAAAGTTGACACAGGGACGTGATTTTCATGCAAGTATTACCGAATGGGTCAGAGGTCGTATGAGGTCAAGCGACTCGACCGACTGACCTAACTACCCGGTGAACATTGCATATATAATTATTCTTATCATTATGATTCTGATTATAATGACTATGATTATCATAATCATGATGATCGTGATGATTATGATGATTATTATGATGATTATTATGATGATGATGATGATGATGATGATGATGATGATGATTATGATGATTTTGATGATTATGATGATTATGATGATTATGATGATTATGATGATTATGATGATTATGATGATTATGATGATTATGATGATTATGATGATTATGATGATTATGATGATTATGATGATTATGATGATTATGATGATTATGATGATTATGATGATTATGATGATTATGATGATTATGATGATTATGATGATTATGATGATTATGATGATTATGATGATTATGATGATTATGATGATTATGATGATTATGATGATTATGATGATTATGATGATTATGATGATTATGATGATTATGATGATTATGATGATTATGATGATTATGATGATTATGATGATTATGATGATGACAATGGTCATGATTACGATCGTGATTATTATTACTATTATCATTATTATAATTATTGTTAATGTGGTGGTGATGGTTATTAGTTATGATTGTTATTGTTATTATGATTATTAGTTATGACTGTAATTGTTATTATGACTATGATTTTTACTACTATTTATATCATTATAGTTATATCTTTTATTATTATGATTATAGTAGTTATCGTTGTTATTATTATAATTATTGTTATAATATATTTTTGTGATCATTATCATTATTATTATTATCGTTCGCTTTATTGTAATTGCTATTGATATCATTATTGCAATTATTAGTGCTAAGTCAATTATCATATCTTTTTAATGAAATTAATTTATCGGTCATTTGTCTGCCACTATTTATTCCAATAAAAACTATAGATCCATTAATTTCACGTAATAGAAATGTTCATAAAAGTTTGTTTTTTTGTACAGGGAAATTTGACTCTCCTCATATTGTAACATATGCCCACCACCTGCTTACAACTAAGGCAAACAAGATCCTTGTGTCAGGAATGGTAAACCGTGAACTTTCTTCTAAGAGCGACCAAGAAATCGTCTTTGAAATATGCTGTGATGTCAGCAAGTCTTGTTTTTACCACACCAGTCTAACAAATTTTAAATTTTAAGTGTTTTTCTGCAAGAATTCTCAGGCCACTCCTAAAGTTTCTGTCTGGCATTCCACAGACACATGAAAGAAATCTCATACGATTTCTATGTATGACAAGAAAAATAAGCATAGATTGCAGGAAACTGGAGAGAGTCCAAGAATTCTCAGACGGCTCCTAAACTTTCTTGTCTTCCACATACATCGCATATGTAATTACCAAAGTATATGAAAGAAATCAATAATCATACGATTTCTATGTATGACAAGAAAAATAAGCATAGATTGCAGGAATCTGGAGATGATGATATCCATTTATTTAGCTGATAAGTAAACAAGAAACAAGAGGTTATACTATAAATTTATTGTATATTGAGAGATAAGTCTCGGGTCATATAAATATAAAGCTCTGTCACTCCTCCCTCTCCGCCTCGTAGACCAACCTTCTCCTCGCGTAAGGAGACTCAGACTGACGACCGCCAAACCTTCTTGTCTTCCGCACTGCCTTCCTGCGACAGGCTACCGCTTCCACCACAGGCATCGCACGCTGGACTCCAGGCTGTGGTGTGCACGGTAAGTCACTGTTTACATCAGATGCAGTTGTTGAAATGTGATATTCACACCTTACCACAACAGGTATGGTTCCCGTGATAGGTGAACAAGGTACGGTGTTCAGAGGAACAGGTAACGAGGAACTTGTTGATGTGATCATTGTGCTTGTACTCCTGATAATGTGAAAAGTTGCCACAAGGACCTGGTTTTCATGTTAGTAATGCCGAGTAGCTCAGATGTCGTATGAGGTCAAGCGACTCGACCAACTGACCAAAATACCCGGTGAACAATGCGTATATAATTATTCCTATCATTATTATTATGATGATTATGATGATTATGATGATTATGATGATTATGATGATTATGATGATTATGATGATTATGATGATTATGATGATTATGATGATTATGATGATTATGATGATTATGATGATTATGATGATTATGATGATTATGATGATTATAGTGATTATGATGATTATGATGATCTATGATGATTATGATGATTATGATGATTATGATGATTATGATGATTATGATGATTATGATGATTATGATGATTATGATGATTATGATGATTATGATGATTATGATGATTATGATGATTATGATGATTATGATGATTATGATGATTATGATGATTATGATGATTATGATGATTATGATGATTATGATGATTATGATGATTATGATGATTATGATGATTATGATGATTATGATGATTATGATGATTATGATGATTATGATGATTATGATGATTATGATGATTATGATGATTATGATGATTATGATGATTATGATGATTATGATGATTATGATGATTATGATGATTATGATGATTATGATGATTATGATGATTATGATGATTATGATGATTATGATGATTATGATGATTATGATGATTATGATGATTATGATGATTATGATGATTATGATGATTATGATGATTATGATGATTATGATGATTATGATGATTATGATGATTATGATGACTATGATGATCATGAATATGTTTATGATGATTATGATGATCATGGATATGTTTGATTATGAATATATTTATGATGATTATGAATATGTTTATGATGATTTTGAATATGTTTATGATTATCATGAATGTTTATGATGATTATGAATATGTTTATGATGATTATATGTTTATGATGATTATGAATATATTTATGATGATTATGAATATGTTTATGATGATTATGAATATGTTTATGATGATTATGAATATGTTTATGATGATTATGAATATGTTTATGATGATTATGAATATGTTTATGATGATTATGAATATGTTTATGATGATTATGAATATGTTTATGATGATTATGAATATGTTTATGATGATTATGGATATGTTTATGATGATTATGAATCTGTTTATGATGATTATAATGAATATGTTCATGATGATTATGAATCTGTTTATGATGATTATAATGAATATGTTCATGATGATTATGAATCTGTTTATGATGATTATGAATGTATTCTTATCATAATTGTCGTTATTATCATTATTGCAATTATCAGTCGTATGGCAATTATCATTATCTATTTAATGAAATGAATGTCTCAGGTAATTTGTCTCCCCCTATTTGTTCCAATAAAAACTAAAGATCCATTAATTTAGAAATAGAATGTAATAGAAATATGCACATCATATTTTTACTCTCAAACTAATATACCCCCCCTCCCACTAGATCTAGCAAGACTGGTAAACCGTAAGCTTTTTTGTAAGATAGACGAAGAAATCGTCTTCCTAAACGATTTTGAAATATGTTTTGATGTCAGCGAGTGTCGTTTGTTTTTACCACAGCAGTCTAGGAAATATAAGATGGCTCCTAAACTTTCCATCTCATAAGATAAGTAAACAAGAGATGATAATATTCATTTATTGTTTATTGAGAGAGAAGTCTCGTGTCATATAAATATAAAGCTCTGTTACTCCTCCCTCTCCGCCTCGTAGACCAACCTTCTCCTCGCGTAAGGAGACTCAGACTGACGACCGCCAAACCTTGTCTTCCGCACTGCCTTCCTGCGACAGGCTACCGCTTCCACCACAGGCATCGCACGCTGGACTCCTGGCTGTGGTGTGCACAGTAAATCACTGATTGCATCAGATTCATTTTTTGAAATGTGGGATTCACACCTTACCACAACATGTATGGTTCCCATAGCAGGTGAACAGGGCACAGTGGTCACAGGAACAGGTAACGAGGAACTTGTTGATATGATCATTGTGCTTGTACTCCTGATAATGTGAAAAGTTGCCAGAAGGACCTGGTTTTCACGTTAGTAATGCCGAGTGGCTCTGAGGTCGTATAAGGTCAAGCGACTAGACCGACTGACCAAGCTACGCAGTGAACAAAGCATATATGATGAAAATATTGCAGTTTTCAATATTCTATCAACATTCATCTGTTGCAAGTTGTATGTTTAATTACTCTTTCACACATAATCAATGATGTTTAAAAATGGAGTTCATTTCAATTTTCTAAGGATTTTTTTTCCTTACACGCATATTTACATGATTTTGTGTTTGCGGTTTTCTCTCCTGATTGAGTTATTGAAAATCAAACATTTGTTATATTGATCTTCATCATTTTTGTTATCATTATTATTAGTAGTAATAATAGTAGTATCATGATTTTTTTACCATCAGTATGATGATTTTCGTTATCATTTTTATTTTTATCATTTTCTTTCATTACTATTTATTGTTCTTTTAATTATTATTATTATTATCATTATTATTACTATTATTGCTGTTGCTGTTATCAATTTTATTATTAGTGTTATTTTTTTATTATTGTCATTATCATTATTATCGTTAATATCTCTATTATCATTGATAATATTATTGAGAATATTTCTATTATCATTGATAATATTATTGAGAATATTTCTATTATCATTGATAATATTATTGAGAATATTTCTATTATCATTGTCGTTGTTTTATTATCAATATTGTTGTTATAGTTATTATTATTATTGTTGTTGTTATACTAGTTGTTACCATCATTATTATTGTAATTGTCATTATTATTATTATTATCATTATCATTGCAATCATTGATAATGGAATTATTATCTATTTGGTGAAATTAATGTCTCAGGTAATATTTCCTATCTTTATTTGTTCCAAATAAAAACTAACGATCCATCAATTTCACATAATAAAATTATTCCTATTTGTTTGTCCTTCGGAAAGGGAAATTCGATTCTCCTCATATTGTAATATACACCCGCACCAGCTTAAAACTAACGTTATACTGTGTTAGAATTCTCAGAAGGCTCCTAAACTTTCTGGTATTCCAAAGACATCGCACATATAATTACCTGAATATTTTGCATCCTATAGAATTACTATGTATAATAGAAATTAAGCAAAAAATCCAGGAAGCTGATAAATAGACATGTGATTTTTATATATATATTTAATGTATTTTGAGAGATAAGTCTCGTGTCATATAAATATAAAGCTCTGTTACTCCTCCCTCTCCGCCTCGTAGACTAACCTTCTCGCGTAAGGAGACTCAGACTGACGACCGCCAAACCTTCTTGTCTTCCGCACTGCCTTCCTGCGACAGGCTACCGCTTCCACCACAGGCATCGCACGCTGGACTCCAGGCTGTGGTGTGCACAGTAAGTCACTGTTTACATCAGATGCAGTTGTTGAAATGTGAGATTCACACTTTAGTACAACAGGTATGGTTCCCATGGCAGATGAACAAGGCACGGTGTTCATAGGAACAGGTAATGAGGAACTCTTTGATGTGATCATTGTGCTTGTACTCCTGATAATGTGAAAAGTTGCCACAATGACTTGGTTTTAATGCAAGTGCTACCGAGTGGTTCAGAGGTCGTACGAGGTCAAGCGACTCGACCGACAGACCTAACTCCCAGGTGACCAATGCATATACAATGAAGGTATTGTGGTTTATGATATTCTAGTTTAATTATCTTTCACCTTTTGGTAGTTGTATGATTGTTTACTCTTTCACACACGATCAGAGATGTTTATAAATGAGGCTCATATCAATTGTCTAAAGAATTTTCGTTGTTTTTCACTT